>NW_026599550.1:32500-94838 GCF_023634155.1 Falco peregrinus | reverse complement strand
TGCCCTCCTGCAGTCCCCAGGACCCTCGCTGTGCTCCCAGTGCCCCCTCTCACAGTCCCCTGGACCCTCCCTGTGCCCCCAGTGCTCCCCCTGGAACCTCCCAGTGCCCCCCTCCCATGGTCCCCTGGACCCCCCCCAGTGCTCCCAGTGCCCCCCCTGCGGTCCCCTAGACCCTTCCAGTGCTCCCGGTGCTCCCCCTGGACCCTCCCAATGCTCCCAGTGCCCCGTCCTGTAGCTCCCTAGTGTTCCAGTGCCCCCCTTCAGCACCCTCTGTCCCCGTGGTGTTCCTGTGCCCCGCCCCCAGCGTGTCCCCAGGGCACCTGACCTTCCAGGACTGCTTCGTGACGTCGGGCGTCTGGAATGTGACGGAGCTGGTGAGGGTGTCCCAGAGTAAGTGGGGACACTGGGGGTGGATGGGGTGGGACAGGGTGACACGGAGGGGAATGATGGGGAATGTGGGGGCAGGGAGAGTGATGGGATGGGACGTGATGGGGACAGGAGGCAGGAGTGTTGTGGGAATGGGGGGAGGCATGGGAAATGGAGACATGGGGGACACAGGCGTGGCTCTGGGGGGGATCTCGTGTGGGTCCCCCATGTCCCCCATGTCCCCCAGCCCCTGTGGCGACGGCATCAGGCCCCAACTTCTCGCTGGCTGACCTGGAGAGCTCGGGGGGCTACTACAACATCAGCCCCGTCGCCCTTGGCCGCCGACCCCTGGGGCCCCCTGCCGCCAGGTACCCTGGGACTCCCCCCATAACCTTTGGGACCCCCCCCCCTGCCCCCCATAACTCTTGGGAGTTACGGATTCCCCTGTAAGTCTTTGGACACCCCCCATAACTCTTGGAGCCCCACCATTACCGCATGGGACCCCACCATAACTCATGGGACCCCCTGTAACCCCACAGGACTCCCACATAACCCTGTGAGGTCCCCCCATAACTCCTAGGACCCCATAACCCCCTTGGCCCCCCCGGAGCCCCCCATTATAACGTGGTAAGCCCCCTGGGACCCCCCTCAGGATCCCTCTAACCACCTGAGAGCCCTCCAGGATACCCTATACCCCCCCCAAACTGGGCACCCTCCAGGACTCCCATACATCCCAGTGTCCCCAGTGCGGGTGATGCTTCAGTTCTTGGTGGGTGATGCTGTGTTGGGGGGGGGGCGGGGGGAACCCCTATCCCTGGGGAATGACCCTCCCATCCCCGGAGGTGACACTCTTGTCCCGGGGGCAGTGGCCCGAAAGCGCCCCAAGGCGCTGGACGAGGGGGACCTGGAGGGTCCGGGGGATGACGTCTTCTACCCCGGGCCGGGGCGATCCCCAGCCCCCTGGCAGCAGCCAGGGACCCTGGGGGGGGGACGTTGACACTGGTGGGTGATGCAGGGGACATGGGGGCGTGTGGATGTGGGAGGGGGGTGACAAGGGGGATCGGGGGGGTGCAGTGGGTCCCTAGGGGTGGATGGGGATATGAGTGGGTGATAAAAGGACGGGGGGGGAGCGTGGGCAATAAAGGGCAAAGGGGGGCTACAGGGGCGCAGGTGACTTGGGGAGGGAATGCGGGGGTGGTGTTGGGAGCCAGGGGGGTTCCCTGAGAGCTGGGGGGGAGGGTGGGTGGTGCTGGGAGGCCTGAGGAGGGGACATTGGGGTGTGGGAGAAGTCTGGGGGTACAGGGGGGGTAGGTGGTCCCCAGTGGGCCATGGGGGTGCTGGGGTCCGGGTGCCCCCCCGACCCCCCGGCCCCCCCAGGCCCGGCAGCGCTGAAGAAGTCGGGAAAGTTGGATTTCTGCAGTGCCCTGTCGGGGCACGGGGCTGCCCCCCGCATGGCCTTCGGCCCACCCCCCTGCCTGTCCTGGCTGGCGTCCGCCCCGGTGAGACCCCCCCCGCAAGGACAACCCCCTCCCCCCCCCAGGGAGCCCACCCACCCCCAGCACCCTGCGCCTCTCCCAGGGGACCCCCTCTGCATTGCCTCACCCATCCATGCCCCCCATCCCCCCAAGCTCCTCGGGACCCCCCGGGTGGTAGGGTGACCCCTGGGTCCCACCTGAGCAAACACGGCTCTGGCAGCAGGGGAACACTGGTGGGGGGTGGAAATCCTCGGACACTTGTGCCCTGTCCCCGTGGCCCATACCCCTGGGAGGACTTGGGACCCCCTTCCCTGTGTCCCGCGTTCCCTGGGGGTCCCGCGGCTGCCCGGGCTGGCGCTGAGGGTTCTTGCAGGCAGCCCGCGGGCCACGGCCTCGGCGCTGCACTTCCCGTCGGGGGTCCCTCCTGCCCCAGTCGAGCCCCTACTTCGCCCACCCCCACCATCCGCTACCACCACGGGCAGGACTCGCTCAAGGACTTCGTCCAGTTCGTCTGCGCCGACGGTGCCGCCCAGGGGCCCCCAGGTGGGATGGGGATGTGGGGAGTGGGACACGCAGGGGACGCTCGGGGGGACAGGGATGCTGGGGGGTGTGCGCGGGCGGAGGGATGTAGGGAGACAGTGATGGGGGACGTGCCGATGTGGTGATGCTGTGGGAGTCTAGGGGGTGCTGACAGCCCTCCCCCCCGCCCCGTCCCATGCTCTTGTCTGACCCTGCACTTGGGGATCTGCGGGGATGGAACCAGTGTTGCGACTAATGCCAGGACCAGTACCCAGGCACTGGGACCAGTCTGGGTGCCAGGACCAATGCTGGGGACTAGTGCTGGGTGCTGGGACTAGTGCCAGGCGCTGGGGCCAGTCTGGGTGCCAGGACCAATGCTGGGACCAGTACCAGGCACTGAGACCCAGTCTGGGTGCCAGGACCAATGCTGGGACCAGTACCAGGCACCGAGACCAGTCCTGGGTGCCAGGACCAATGCTGGGACTGGTACCGGCCACTGGGACCAGTCTGAGTGCTGGACCCGTGCTGCGACCTGTCTGCATGCTGGGGACCAGTGCTGGGACCAGCGCCAGGCACTGGGATCCGTGCTGGGGCCAGTGCCAGAACCAGTCCAGGCACTGGGGCTAGTCCAGATGCTGGGATCAGTGCTGTGCGCTAGGACCAGTGCCGGGACTAGTCCAGTTGTTGGGACCAGTGCTGGGACCACCAGTGGGGTCACTGGGACCGGTGGGGGTCGCTGGTCCCTGCGCAGCTCCCGGGGGACCACCGAGGCGCCCGGTCTCCGTGGCAGCGTGTGTCCATGGGGGGCGGGGCCTGTATGCAAATGTAGCGGCAGGAGACGGAGCCTGTGCAGGGTAGTTTCCCTGGAGGCAGGGATTGTATGCAAATTAGGACGCGGAGGTGGGACCCGCACAAGGCACATCCCCGGAGTTGTGGCCTAGATGCAAATGACTGTCAGGAGGTGGAGCCTGTATGCAACTGAGGCGCAGAGGCGGTGCCGGGAGTGCAAATTGATGGACTTTTTGCAAATAAGGCCATAGGGGCGGGGCTGTCATGCAAATACAGTAACAGAGGCGGAGCTTGTATGCAGATGTGCCCGGGCAGCCGCGCTGCCTGTAGCGGAGGGGCCAGGACCGGGGTGACGGGGACCCCCACGCTGGGACAACCCCCCCCCCCCCAAACCCCTGGGGACTCCCCCCCTTCGCGAACCCGTGTCCCCTGTGCCACCGCCCCCTCCCCATGCCACCGTGCGGCCACCCCCCAACCTGGGGGGTCCCCCCCGGGGTGCCCGTCACCGTGTTCTCGTTGCAGCCGTGCGGGGCACAGGGTCGGGCCGGGGGGGCTACGGGGGCCCCCCCTGGCCCGACCCTTGCCCCTGCCCCCCGCCGGAGCCCAAAGCCCCCAGCGGCCCCCAGGGCGGAGCGCCCGCGGCACCCCCGTAAGTCCCCAGCACCTGCACCCCACTGCGCCCCACTGCACCCCACTGCACCCGCAGGCCGGGACCTGGGCCGTGGGGGGAGGGGGGTCAGCCGTTGTGGGGGGGTGCAGGAGTGGGGCACGGAGGGGGGAAGCAGTGGGGTGTGTGGGGGTTGCTGGAGCAGTGGGGTGCAGGGGTGCCATGACAGGGTGCCGCGTCGTGGGGGGGGCACAGCAGTGGGGTGCAGTGGGGGTGCAGGTGATGCAAGTGGTGACAGTGGCCCTGGGCGACCCGGCGGTGGCACAGGCAGGCGCGGGATGGCACCGAGGACATGGGTGGCACCGAGGGTGACCCCCAGGGTTGGGGCGGGGGTGAGGGGGTGGGGGCAGCAGGTGACCGGGGGTGGTGAGTGGGGTGGGGGTGGTGGGTGAGATGGAGGGGGGTGGTGGTGACGGTGACGGGGCGGGGGGCGGGGTGTGTGTGACACAAGGTGACAGGGTGACCCGGCCCGGCTGCCCATGCATTATCACCTTCTCCGCATCGTCATTGCTGTCACCGTCCCCCCATCACAGTCCCCTGACCCCGGGCACCTCCGCCATGGCCCTGCCGGCGCCTCATCACCCCATTTTCAGTTTGTTTTACCCCTTTTCCATTTTTCCCTGGTTTTACCCCATTTTCGGTGAGGGGGGGCGGTTGGGGGGTGGGGGGCACAGGCTGCCCAGTCCCTTGTGCCGGCGGGGGGGGCTGGATGCCTGGGTCCCCTGTTGGGGGGGGGGGGGGGGCACCAGGATGGCTGCAGTTCCTTCTGGCTCCACCCTTGGGGCGGGGGGGGGGACATGGGGGGGGTCCCCACAGGTAAGTACTGTTGGGGGGGAGGGTGTCCCATGGGAGGGGAGTCCTGGTGCTGCATGAGCACCCCCTCCCTGAACCCCTGTGCAGGGGAGGCTGCACACGTGCAGCCCTGGATGCACACGTGTGTGGTCACACATACGTGGCCTCACCCCTGTGCACACATGTGTGCAGCCACGTGCACGTACATGCACACATGTGTTCCCCTGCCCCATGGCTTCTCATGGGGGAGGGGGCGGGTGGCATTCCCTGGGGTGTTCCCCCTCGGCGGGGTCTCAGCACGCCTGTGTGGCGTGTCACACGCCTGTGCCACGCGTGGGCTGGGCTGAGCCCGCTCTCCCCGCAGCATTCGCAGCGTCAGGCACCGCCGCTGCCCCCCCGCCTTGTCGGCCTCGGACCCCGCGACGGCAACTTTCTGACCCTCCCCCCAGCAGCAGGTAGGACCCTCCCCCCCCTCCAAAACACTTGTGGGTCCCCTTCCCAGACACTGGGGTCCCCCCCCATGCTCATGGCCCCTCCCCACTTGTGGGTACCCCCAACCCGTGGGTCCCCTCCTAGACACCTGGTTTCCTTCCCCCCATGGGTCCCCTCCACGGGAGGGGACATGCAACGAGAAACGTGGTTCCCCCCTACACTTGTGTGTCCCCTCCCAGCGGGGGTGGGGCGGGGGTGTCCCACTCGTGGGTCTCCCCAGTGCTTGCAGGTTTGTGTCCCCCCAACTATAGGTCCCCTCCTGAACACCCTGGGTCCCCCCCGTGGCCCCCCCCTTGGACATGTGTGTGTCCCCCCCCGCTCACCACGTCTCCTCCCAGACACCCCTCTGTGTGTGTCCCCCCAACTTGTGGGTGTCCCCAAACCTGTGCGTCCCCTCCCAGACACGTCCCCCTCCCATGTCCCCCCCCACTCTTTTGTCCCTCCTACTCTCATGTCCCCCCACTCTTGTGTGTCCCCCCACTCTCATGTCATGTCCCCCTTACTCATGTGTCCCCTCTCAGACACATGTGTGTCCCCCACTTGTGTATGCCCCCACTCTCCTGCCCCTTCCCCTCCCCAGCCACACCCCAACACCCCCTGCCCCCAGCCCTGCCCCTCCCGCCCACCGTGGGCTAATTAGGCAGGTAATAAGAAACAACCCTCCAGCCCCCAGCTGCCAAACTGGGAGGCACTGGGGGGACTGGGACCCCCCCCCCCCATCCCGCCTGACTCGTCTGGTTGCCGGGGGGCAACGAGACATGATGTCATTGTTGGGCCTTGCTGGGAACAATGGAGGGGTGGGACCCTGCCCCAGCGTTGCCATGGCAACCTGCACCCCCATCACCGTGGCACCGTGGGCCAGGGGTCATGACCCCCAGCAGGGCACCCCCATTGGCCCCCGGCTCCATGGCACGACGCCCGATTGGCTGCCTGCCCTGTGGTGGCAGCTTCTGATTGGCTGGCGCTGGAGAGCAGGGCGTGGAGCCAATAGGCCAGTGGGGGGGGCCCCAGGGCTGATGGCCAATGGGGGGGCCTCAGCGGGCCAGCTAGGTGTTGCCTGATTGGCTGGCACTAGCAGGCAGGAGGGGAGGAGCTAACAGCGGATTGGCTGGCACCTTTGAGGCCTTGGCAGGCTGCTGGCGCTGCGGCGGGCAGCTGTGCTCTGATTGGCTCAGCTTGGTGGTGCGGTGGCTCGGTAGCCAATGGCATGGTGGTGCTGTGCCCCGGTTGGCACGCGGTGCTGGGTGGGGCCCTCCGACCCCCCCCCCCCGACCCCCCCCAACCCTCCCCCCCCCCCCCCCCCCCCCCAGCTCCGACCCCATGTGCCTGCCTTGAGGCAGGGGCCACCACCCCGGACACCTGGGCCCCTCAGGCACATGGGACCCCCCTCAGTGTCACAGGTGGGGCCTGACTGCCTCACGAGGGCCTGAGCCCCCCCCAGCGTGGGTCCCACCACCAGCCCCCCAGTTACCCCTGTTGCAGCCCTCAGGAATGCTGGGAGGATGTTGGGGGGATGCTGTGGGTCTGGGGGGAACCATGGGCTTAGGGTAGCCCCCTCCTGCACTACTCACCCCTCCCCCCCCCAATTTTTCCACCAGTCCTGGTTCCTCTGACGCTGCCCCCCCGGACGAGGAGAAACCGCCCGGAAAAAGGAGAAAAAAAGAAAAACAAAAAAAAAAGCCGCAGCCCCCCTCGGCCCCCCCCGCCACCGTCCGCCCCCGGGGGGGCCCCAGCTCCCCCCCGACGTGGATGAGGGTTCGGCCTCTCTGATGTCCCCAAACCCCCCAAGCCTCCCCCCCCCGGGATCCCGCCCCCCCCCCCCCCCCCCCCCCAGTTCCTTCCCACCCCCGGCACAGACAGGGTCACCCTGGGCCCACTCAGGGGTGTTTGGGCCCCCCCCAGCCCTAGCCGGGGGTGTTTGGGCCCTCCCGCCCCAGCCGCAATTCAAGGGGGGACACATACACACGTATGAGGCACATGCATTTGCACATGTTTGCACATGTGTGTGCACGCCTGGCATTGTGTGGTCACACTACGCACGCACACACCGCCTGCGCACCCCCACCACCACATACACTCCCCCCAACCCCTGACCTCGAACCCAACCCCGACCCCCCCAGCTCTGCGCATGGTCACACGTGTGCACCCCCGCCCCTGCACACGCGTGTGCCCTGGTCACCAGCACTCGCACACAGCACCGTACACGCATGTGCAGGGGGCTCCCTTGCTGCAGGCCAGCGAGTGGGGCCAGGGGGGGCCTGAAACACCCTGAATCCTTTTAAACACACACACCATACCCCTCCCCCGGCTTTGGGGTCCCCTCTCCCCTGCCCCCCAGCTCATTTTTTTAATTAAGTGCAATTACCCCCGGGCGAGGCCCCCCCCGCCCCCCCCCCCCCTTGGGGTCAAACTCCTGCGTTTTGGGGTCCAACCCCATTTAGGGTCAAACCCCCCCCTTTCCTCTGGGTTGGGGGTCAAACCTCCCCCCGTTTTGGGTCAGACCACCCCAACTGGGGCCCATCCCCCTTTTGGGGTTCATTGTTCATTCTTCCCTCCCCCCCTTTTTGGTCCAGTCTCCACACTTGGGGACAACACCCCCCCCCCACCCCCACCCCCCACCCGCCATTGTGGGTTGTCCCCCCCCTCCTCTGAGGTTGAACTCCCATGTTCAGGGTCAAGCCCCCCCCCCCCTCCATTTAATGCCCCCCCCAGGGTCAAACTCCCCCCCCTCCCCCTCTGGGGGTCAAACCTCCCATTTTGGGGTCAAACCCCCTCTTTCACCCCTCCCCCAGCTCTCCAAGTGCTTTTTTTGGGGACCCCCCCCAATTTTCCTTGATTTTGCCCATGGGAGTGCCCCCTCCGGTGATTTTCTGTTTTTTATTATTGTTTTTGGGTAGTTTTGCTCTGGCCCCGCATTTGCAGGGTTCCCGGGGTCCCCAATTCCCACCATGGGGCCCACGACTGGGGTGGTGGCAGCCGGGGGGGAGTTTGGGGGCCATTTTGCTCATTTTGGGGGTTTTCTGCACCTTCTGCTAATTTTGGTGTCAGGGGATGGGATGGGGCCCCACCCACCCACCCCCCGGGGCAGTTTTTGGGGCGTCCCCCTCCCCGGCCCCCGGGTTTTGGGGTCATATGGACCAAAATTGCATTTGCCTTAGGACCCCCCCGTGTGCCTTCCCGCCCCCCGGAATGGGCCCCCCCCAAACCGGGGACAATCATTAGGGCCTCTGTTTTGGGGACCCCCCACTGGGGTGAACCCCCTTTTTTGTGGCCCCCTCCCCCAGGTTTTTGGGGACCCCCCCCACCCCCGGGACCCCCTCCCACCAGCAGTGCCCCCCCCCCCCGGGAATCAGGCCCCTCCCCCAATTTTAGGGTTCCCCCCATTTTGGGGCCCCCAGTTAGGGCCTCCCACCAGCAATGGGGCCCCCAACATTTGGGGACCCCCCACCAGCAATGGGCCCCTCCCCGGGCAGTGGGACACCCACCCCCTCCCCCCCCCCAATTCTGGGTACCCCCCATTTAGGGACACCCCCACCCCCCCTCCACAAGCCGTGGGGGAGGGATGCGATGTTGTGGGGCGTCGCTCTCGGGGCCCCCCACACACCAGCGTTGCACATTTGGGGACCCCCACGTCGCCCCTCACACACACCCCCCCCCCCCCCGCACGTGGTAGTGACGTCATTTCCCGTTGGGGTGGGTCGGCCCCTCCCCCCAGACCGAGGAGAGAAGGAACCCCCCCCCCCCCCAAAGGCGCTGCCCGCGAGCGGGAAAGAGGAAAAATCCGCGGAAAAAGGGGCAAAAAGACAAAAAAAAAGGAAATAAAGTGTCATACCCCGCCTCGCCCCGCCTCGGCCCGGGGGGGGGAGGGGTCCCGGGGGGGCGGGGTGGGGGGATGGGGGCGGTTCAGGAGATGGGGGGGGGGAGGGGTTGTCCTCGTGGTCGCGCCGGCAGCATCCGTGGTCCCCATAGCAACGGGGCGCCACGGGGATGGGGTCCCCATAGCGACCGTACCTGGGGCGATGGGGTCCCCTCACCGAGGGGAGGGGACGGGGGCAGCCTCAAAACTGGCCGATGGTTTTTTTCCGGGGAGGGGAAGGCAGGATGTACCCAGGTGGGCCCCTCCCCCATCACTCGTAAGAGGCCAAGGGTGGTGCGCACCCCCCCAGGAGGGACCCAAGCGTCCGGGCCCCATCCTCCCCCAGCGCCGGGCCTGGCTCCTCCTCCCAGACCGGAGGGGACCCTGGTGTCCGGGCCCCCGGCCTTCCTCCCACCCACCCTGCCCCAGTCCGGTGAAATGCGAAACTGGGTAAACTGGTGGGACTGGGCAGGGTCGGACCCCTGAATCCCTCTGAGCCTGGAGGGGTAAGCACACCCCCCTGGATCCTCCAGGGCCAAAGGCCACAATTTAGGGTGGGGGTCCCCGTCCCCCCCCCCTCTGCCGGGCAAGGGACCCGGGCCCCCGCCTGCCCCTCACCCTCCATCCCGGGGCTGCACGTGGCCTCACTGGAAAACGCGGCGGGGGGGCGCTCCCGGCTGCCTCAGTCCCCTGGGGGGGGGGCGGTAAACATCACCCCCCTCCCCCCAACCCCCCAGTGGGGTGGCGGTGGCTCGAGCGAATTTGGGGCATTTTCGGGGATTCCCAGCACCACCCGGGGCTGAGCCCCTCGGGCCCCCCAGTGCTCCCAGTGCCCTGTGGCCCAGCCCCCCCCCCCCCCCCGCCCTGCGACGGCCCCGTGTCACCGCGAGGCGTCAGGTGACAGCAGGCCGGGGGGGAGGGGGGGGGAGGGGGGGGGGGGACGCGGGCGGGCGGCGCGACCCCACTTCCCCTTTCGGGCCCATAAAGCGCCGGAGGGGACACGCGGGGAAACACGAGGGGACACGCGAGGGTGAGTGGCCCGCGGGGTCCTGCCCTGGCAGCCCACCGGGGGACGGGGGGGAGGGGGCGGCACCCTCCATGCTGTGGGGGGTTGGGCTGCGCTGGATGCCTGAGTCCCTGTTCTGCCCGGGGGGTGCGGGGCGGTGCTGGGGACACCCCTCTGGGTGCCACGGGGGGAGATCAGGGTGCCCTGGGGACCCCTCCTGACGCCTGGGTCCCGTGAGTGGGGGCTGGGAGCCCCTGCATGCCTGGGTCTCATGGGTGGGGGCTGGAGCCCCAGGGATCCCCATGGACACATGGGTCCTCTTGGGGGGGGCTTGGACCCCAGAGACCCCCTTGGACTCCTGTGTCCCATGGGTGGGGCTGGGACCCCCCTGGCACCCCCCCAAGTGCCTGTGTCCCATGGCTGGGAACTGGGACCCCCACTTAGACACTTGTGTCCCATGGGTGGGTGCTTGGATCCCAGGGACTCCCCACAGACACCTGGGTCCCGTGGGTCGGGGGCTGGGGACCCCTAGAACTGCCCATGGGTGGGGGCTGGGACACCCCTTCCCAACACCTGTGTCCCATGGGTATGGAGTGGGACCCCCCCCCCCCGGCCACCTGGGTCCTGGGGGGGGGTGTTGGACCCCAGGGACTTCCCCCCAGACACCTGTGTCCATGGGTGGGGGCTGGGACACTCTGCTCCCCGCTCCACACCACACCCCCTCCACACCCCCCCACACCCCCGATACCTGTGTCCCGTGAGTGGGGGCTGGGATCCCTAGGACTCCCCATGGATGGGGACCAGGACTCCCTAGCCCACCCCACCCCCCCACCCCCCTCACCCCCTCCCAACGCCTGTGCCCCATTGGACACCCTCTCCAGATGCTGGCGCTGCTGTGGTGATGGTGATGGTGATGCTGGTGGCCGGGGGGGGGCCCGGAGGGGGCGGTGCAGTTCTTGGCGGTGGGTGACTGGGGGGGGGTCCCCGACCCCCCCTTTGCCACCCCCCCGTGAGGTGGCCACGGCAGCAGCCATGGGACGCGTAGCCACTGACCTCGGCGCCGACTTCATCCTCGCCCTTGGGGACAACTTCTACTATGAGGGGGTGCGAGACGAGTGGGACCCCCGCTTCCAGGTATGACCCCCCCCATCCCGGGGGGGACGACACTAAAATGCGAGGGGGGCGGGCTGGGAAGTGTCTTGGAGGTGGGGCAAGACCTCCGAGGTGACCCCAGTATCCCCGCAAGGGAAACGTCACACCCCCATGTCCCCCCTCCCTGTGTCCCCGTGTCTGTGTCTCTGACCTCTGCCATGTCATGTGTGTCGTGTCCCCCCCACCCCTCAGGAGACCTTCGAGCGAGTGTTCACGGCCCCGGGGCTTCGGGAGCTGCCCTGGTTCGTGCTGGCAGGGAACCACGACCACGCGGGGAACGTCACTGCACAGCTGGCATATGGCCACCACTCCCCCCGATGGTAGGGACACCTCCCCCCTCCCCCCGCCCCCGGGGACAGCCACCTGCCCATGTCCCCCGGGTGTGCCGAGGACCCCTGGGATGTCACCAGGGTGTCACCAGGGTGTTTCCCAAGGACTCCTGGGATGTCCCCAAGGTGTTCCCGAGGACCCCTGGGACTGGCACAAGGGTGTTCCCAGTGTGTGCCTGAGGACCCCTGGGATGTCCCCCAAGGTGTTTCTGAGGACCCCTGGGATGTCCCCAGGGTGTTCTCCATGGACTCCTGGGATGTCACCAGGATGATTCCGATGACTCCTGGGATGTCCCCAGGGTCTCCCCAAGTGTCCCCTGTGTCCCACAGTGACATCCCACACTACTACTTCACCTGTGCCTGCTGCTGGCATGTCCCCACATCCTCCCAGGGTGTCCCCACATGTCCCCAAGCCCCCTGTGTCCCACCAGCATTTCCGGCTCCAGCCTGTGCCCTGTGTTGGGGTATCCCCTGGGTGTCCCCACGTGTCCCCTGTGTCCCACAGCTACTTCCCACACTACTACTTCAACCTGTGCCTGCTGCTGACGTGTCCCCATGCCCCCCCAGGGTGTCCCCACATGTCCCCAAGCCCCCTCCTGGGGGGGCGGGGCTTGTCTCCAGCCTGTACCTAGTGCTGAGGTATCCCCTGGGTATCCCCACATGTCCCCTGTGTCCCACCAGCATTTTCTGCTCCAACCTGTGCCCTTTGCTGGGGTATCCCTTGGGTGTCCCCACATGTCCCCTGTGTCCCGCAGGCACTTCCCCCACTACTACTACAGCCTCCGTCTCTCCCTGCCGGGCACCAATGCCTCAGCCCGGCTGCTGATGCTGGACACAGTGCTGCTCTGCGGTGGCAGCGACGACTTTGGGGCAGGGGGTGCCCCCCAGGGCCCCTGGGATGCAGCAGCAGCGGCGGCACAGCTGGCCTGGCTGCGGGGACGGCTGGCGGCTGCACGCCATGACCGCTACGTGTTGGTGGCCGGCCACTACCCAGTGTGGTCAGTGGCCGAGCATGGCCCCACCACCTGCCTGCTGCGGCTGCTGCGGCCGCTGCTGCGGCATCACCGCGTCACTGCCTACCTCTGCGGCCACGACCACAACCTGCAGGTGAGCCTGGGGGTGCCCAGACACCCCCCAAATGGGGGACACCCCAGTGTCTAAGGACCGCTGTCTGGGATCCCCCCAATGGGATCCTGGTGTCTAAAGACCCCCCAGTGTTACCCCTCTAGTGTCCAAGGGCCCCCCCAGCGGGATCCTGGTATCTGAGGAACCCCCAGACCTCTCCAGTGAGACCCCCAGTATCCAAGGACCCTCCAATGGGATCCTGGTGTATGAGGAACCCCCAGACCCCCCCATGGGACCCCTCAATGTTCAGGGACTCCTCCCATCTTTCCCCTCCTCATCTGTGCCCCCTGGGTTCCTGAGGCGTGGGCGGTGGGCAGGGTCTTGGTGGTGGGGGCAGGGACCCCCGCATGGGGGGGACACACCAGCCTCCTTCCTAACCCCCCCTTATCTCTGCCCCCCCCCCCAGTTCCTGGAGGAGGGGGGGGTGGGCTACGTGGTGAGCGGTGCCGGGAACTTCGTGGAAGGGTCCCAGAGCCATGGGGGGGCCGTGCCCCCTGGCTCCCTCCGCTTCTTCTTTGGAGCCCCCACCTCCCCAGGGGGCTTTGCTCACCTGCGCCTGGACGCCCACGCAGCCACCATCACCTTCCTGGAGGCCACCGGCCGTGTCCTCTACCGTGTGGCCTTGCCCCCACGTGACCTCTGACCCCAGCACCCCCAAGACTTGCAGTGGAGGTGGGGGTGGGGAACTGGTCTCTCCCCTCCCCCCACATGGGGGGGGACACTCATCATGGACCCGTGTCCCCCATGCGGCGGGACCCCCTGTAACCTTTGACCTGGAGGACAGAGGGGAGGACCCTTGTGAGCCCTGACCTCGGGGGCCCCCAAGGCCTTGTGGGTATCCACAGCCCAGACGCCCCCCAATAAAAGGACTTTGGACCGAGACTGTTATAAACGATAACAATTAAAACAATTTTATTTGGGGTTCAATCAATTTCGGCTGAGAAACAACACGCAAAAGCAGCGCTGGGTGCGCAGAGAACTCAATTAGCTCCACCACACGCACACCTGAGCCCTAAAAGTGGCGTCTTTTATGCCCGGATCTCGACCAATCACCTCTCGCCGGATGTTCGTCCCGCTCTCCCCCATTGGGCCGTTAGGGTACGCCCTCTCCTCCTATTGGCTCTCCTTTGGCGCGCTTTTCTACGCAGCGATTGCCTCAGGGGAAGGGGGAGCTTTTCCATTGTCTCACAGGAGCGCCACACGCGCCCATTCATTACAATTGTGGCACAGGGTTTAGATTTACACAGGGTACAACAATTCCACTTAGCGCACTACATTCTATTTTTGACATGAATCATGACTGCGTTTATCACAATCCCCCCTTGTTTACCTCATTGATTCATGTTTTCAATCAAAACAAACAGGGATAAGTAACAACCCCCCAAATATTCCCAGGAGTATAATACTCCCTTCGGTAAGTCAATTACATACAACAGTTGGTAAGATTAAATAGTTAGTCTTTATTATATTTTTGACAAGTTTTACAAATACATTTTTAGCAACTTTGGGAACTTCATATTTGAGTCCCGTTTTCATCTCACGATAAAACATCGTTAGTTATCTTCTCCTTTCTTTATCCATCCCTCTGTTTTCTTAATATAAAATTGGAAGTATAAAGGGTGTCCACACCTTCCCACAGCGTTCCAGTCAGGACCCTTATTGATAAGGTCCTGATCTTATCAGGTCCGGTCAGGATCATACTGCTCAGTGGTCACAGCCCCAGGGGTTGCAGCCCTCAGCAGACCTTGTCACCTGCAGCACTGATTCCCTCCGGTCTCGCCCTCTCCAGTTTTTACCAAGGTGTGCCTTTCTTTTTAAGACTTCCAACATAACAAACACCAACAGAGGTCCTGGAAAATTGGGGAAAAGCAGGTTCCATCAGCTACTAAAGATAACATCGATTCTCTTGTACTTTAAATTTTTGTAAATTCAATTACCCTTTTACAGAAGTCAATATAAATTTCCCGAACTGTTACATCAAGTTTCTTTTAAAAGTAAGTTTGGTATCCTCAAGTTCAGTTATGACTCTCCGTTCCTTTATTGTTAATTGATATAAATTTACCATGATGGTTCTTTTTTTTTACTTCCAATTTCATTCCAAATTGTATAATCAAATCTCGTCCTTTTAGATTCAATCTTTACATTTTTAATAATAGGAACCCTGAAAGGTTCCCCTGTTGCTCCAACTACCAAAGCTGTATCTCTACTTGCTCGACATCCCAAAGGGATGTGCTGAACTGTAGATTGTTCAGCTCCTGTATCAACTAAAAAACCATTACCTTCTCCTCTTGGGACCAATCTTTAAATTTATCAAGGGCTCAGATGTTGTTTTTGTCTGCAGAATGTAGAACCCCTGATACCCCTATTCATCTTCATTAAACATCTGTTTGTCCTTCATTCGTCTCCTCCAGTCCTTTTTTAAATGTCCCCTCTGCTCATAATGATAACATTCGAGCATTTTCCCTGGAAATCCTCCATTTGTTGTTTCCCGGACTGCCGCTACAAACATTCTTGCTTTCTCTTTCTGTTTTTCCTCATCCCTCTGTACATACACTTTCTGAGCTTCCTTCAACAGTTCTTGTAATCCTTGTTCTTGCCAACTGTCCAGCTTTTCCAGTTTCTTTCTTATATCCCCCCATGATCCGGCCACAAATTGGATTTTTAGAAATGCTTCTCCAACTGGAGAGGCTGGGCCTAGCCCCAAATACATTTATAATTTTTTCCTCAGTTTCTCTAACCAATCCACAGGAGACTCGTCCTTTTCCTGTTGTTCACTAAAAACCTTATTAATATTCTGCCCCCTTGGTTCCTTGGATAATCAACTCTCTCAAATCTGACATATTCTGTCTATCAGAGGCATTTTGGTTACTCCAGTTTGGGTTCTGGTTAGGCCACTTCTGTTCCCCAGGAGGCCTTGTTGATACCTTCTTTCCCACATCTGTATTCCTGCCTGTCTAATCATAGATCTTTCTTCAGCTGTAAATAATATTCCTAAGATAGATTGTATTTCTTCCCAGGTATAGGTATTAGGACCTAGGAACTGGTCTAACCATTCAGAGACTCCCAAAGGATCATCTAACAGATGACCCATTTCTCTTTTAAAGGATCTCACATCTCCTGTATTCCAAGGTGCAGATACAAATCCAGTTCCTCCTATATCTCCATCTATCGGTACCTCTCGGAGGGGAGCCAGAGCCACTGCTCCTTCTTTTTTATAATTTTCATCTCTCTCTTTCTGTACTATGTGTGAGAAGGAGGAGAGAAGAGGGAAGTCGAAGGAACGGGGTCGGGAGGCAGTGGGGGATGTATCCTCTCCTGACGGCCTTCCGCATCCTGCCTTAAACAAGGCGGGGGTAAATTGTCTGATGGCTCCCATGACGACGTGGTTGGTTTAGTTTCAGTCTCCCGTGACTCCCTTTCTCTCTTTTCTCTCAAAGGAAATAATGAAACCAATCTTCCCGTCTCCGACCCTCTCCACAGTGCAGCATATTCACTTTCTTTCTGACTGAAGGGCTCTTTGTTATTCACATATAAATTTAATGTCTTACACATCCAATCATCAAAACATCCAAATATCGGCCAATATACATAATCGGATTAAATTGCCTCTCTCGTCCACACGTCCATACAGTAACAGACCATTTTTGTTTTAGTTTTTCCCTCTTGAGATGGCCAGTGACCCCAATGCCTGAGCATTATTCCTAAAGCACTATCCAGGGGAATAATTTGTGGGTATTCCTTTTCTTCCTTTGTTTCCTCTTCAAATCTTGACTCCTGTTGGCCCATTTTCATTAGGAATTTTACGGCAATTCCTATCGCCCTTAGCAACCAATAACTGTCTTGCAGGAGGTTTGCGCCCCCCTACGGTATCCGGGAGTATTACACCCTTGGTTGCCGATACCAATGTCTACAGGGGGTTTTGGACCTATCACCCACCCGCGAATCCTAGGACTTTTACAGTGGCTTCCTATCGCCCTTAGTTACCGGTAAGTGTGTCCTGCAGGGGCTGAACCCTTCACCCACCCACATACCCTATAGGAGTCGAGATCCCACCCACGTATCCTATAGGAACCGCTTAAGTCCTTCACCGGCCAAGTCCCTCGCGGGAGTTTGGAACCGCGGTTAGAAGACCCCCAGACTCGCTTCGGAACTCAAATCCTGGCTCCGAACCTAGAGTTCGTTTCCAGAATTAGGTTCCGTCTCAATCACACTCTTGCACACAAGTAACCGATACCCACCCAACCGAACGGCTTCCCTTATACTCACGACTCCATCGGCTTCGTTCGGAGCTTCGTGCACGAGAATTACGGGTCCTTCCTACTGCAGTTTTTCCCCTAGGAGCTCCAATCCCTTTTGGTTATTGTTTCTCTTTTGTTCGTTGATCTCCGGAGACTGACCTACACTGCTACCCTCGAGCCAAAATCTGTGGGGCGCCCCTCGAAAAGTCACAGTCCAGGAAAGCACAGCGAGATCACGTCGGGGTCACCAGATTGTTATAAACGATAACAATTAAAACAATTTTATTTGGGGTTCAATCAATTTCGGCTGAGAAACAACACGCAAAAGCAGCGCTGGGTGCGCAGAGAACTCAATTAGCTCCACCACACGCACACCTGAGCCCTAAAAGTGGCGTCTTTTATGCCCGGATCTCGACCAATCACCTCTCGCCGGATGTTCGTCCCGCTCTCCCCCATTGGGCCGTTAGGGTACGCCCTCTCCTCCTATTGGCTCTCCTTTGGCGCGCTTTTCTACGCAGCGATTGCCTCAGGGGAAGGGGGAGCTTTTCCATTGTCTCACAGGAGCGCCACACGCGCCCATTCATTACAATTGTGGCACAGGGTTTAGATTTACACAGGGTACAACAATTCCACTTAGCGCACTACATTCTATTTTTGACATGAATCATGACTGCGTTTATCACAGAGACGCTGTCGCGATGGAGACGCTGTCGTGATCGATCGTCCCAAAGCGGGAAGGGGGGGCGGGGCCACCGCCCCCGTCAGCCAATGGGCGCAGAGTGGGCGGAAGCGGCGTCAGGCGGAGGTGGGGCCTGGACCACTTCCGGGTCACGGCGGCGGAAGTGCCTGTCGCTGGGGGAAACGCGGCGGGAGCGGGCGGCAGGTCCGGGGGGGGCCGCGGCCGGGTGTGGTGGGGGGGTGTGGGGAGCCGTGATGGGGGCGATGGGGGCTGCGGTTGCGGTCTGGGGGCTTCAGGGACCCGGGCTGGAGCGTGATGGGGGCTGCAGGGAGTTAGGCTGGGGCGTGATGGGGGCTGGGGTCTGCAGGGAGCCAGGCTGGGGGGTGATGGGGGCTGGGGGTACGAGCTGGGTCTGCAGGGAGCCAGGCCGGGGGGCGATGGCGGCGGGGGCTGCGGGGAGCCAGGCCAGAGGCGGGGCGGGGCTGGGGGCTGAAGGCTGAAGGGAGTCAGGCCGCGGGTACATGCTGGGACTGGGGGCTGCAGGGAGCCAGGCCGGGGAGTGGGGGGTCAGGGGGCTGTAGGGAGCCAGGCTGGGGTGTGGTGGGGGCTGTGGGGAGCCAGACTGCTGGGGGGTGATGAGGTCTGGGGGCTGTGGGAAGCCGTGGCAGCGAATGG
The DNA here is from genome assembly GCF_023634155.1 of Falco peregrinus. Taxonomy (NCBI): domain Eukaryota; kingdom Metazoa; phylum Chordata; class Aves; order Falconiformes; family Falconidae; genus Falco; species Falco peregrinus. The sequence continues at coordinate 76,678 of NW_026599550.1, read as the reverse complement.
GGGCTGCAGGGAGCTAGGCCGGGGGTACGGGCTGGGGGGCCAGTGGATGCCAGGAGGGTCCCGGAGGCGTCAAGCTTGCCCCCACCGTGGCCTGTTATGGGTTGGGGCCATGCCCACGGGAGCTCCTGGACACTGGGCACCAGGGAGGGGTCTGCAGCTCCCTGCCTCCCCGGGCCCACAACCACTGCGGTTCCCACAGCCATGGGGCGACGGAAATCCAAGCGGAAGCCACCACCCAAGAAGAAGGTGACGGGGACGCTGGAGACGCAGTTCACCTGCCCCTTCTGCAACCACGAGAAGTCCTGCGATGTCAAGATGTGAGTAGGGGGAGGGGGGCTACAGCCAGGGGAGGGGGCTGCAGCCCTGGGCGGCGGGGGGCAGGCACGGCTGAAGATGCCACCTGTAGCAGCTTGTCCCCTGCTGCCCCCCCAGGGACCGTGCCCGAAACACAGGGGTGATCTCCTGTACAGTCTGCCTGGAGGAGTTCCAGACGCCCATCACCTGTATCCTTACTGGGACCCCAACCCCCCTGACCCACCCTGGACCCCCCCTTTGCCTCCGTTAGTGCCTTAACATCCCCACGAGACCTGTCGGAGCCAGTGGATGTCTACAGCGACTGGATTGATGCCTGCGAAGCTGCCAACCAGTAACGGCCAGGGCAGGACTCTGCCTGCAGCACAACCCCAGACCCCTTGGGGGGAGGGGGGGGAGCTCACATCGCTGCCCCCAGACCCTGAGGTGGGGGTGTGTCACATCCCTGCCTCTGGCTTTGTGGTGTTTTCTTTACATTTTCTACTTTTCTGGCCCTGGGCACAGGGGCTCGGACTCACGCGGTGACGCAGGACGTGTCCCACCTGCTCCCTGGGCATGGGACCCCTACTCCATGAGCCACAGGGACCCGGGGGACAGGGGCTGGGCAGGAGGGTGATGCGTTTTGGCAGAGCTGCCCTCAAATAAATGCTCTTGCGGGTCTGGGCTGGGGCTCAGTGTCCTTGTCACTGGCGCTGCTACTGTGAGGGGCACAGGGACTCAGGGAGTGGCTGGGGACATGTGAGGCCAGGTGACACCGAGGCCCTAATGAAGCACAGCGGTGCTGACAACTGTCCTGTGCGAGGGCAGATTGTCACCCTTGGCCACCAGCGCCTGAAGCCGGGGACTCAGTTGCCCCTTGGGGACCTCTTTGGGGTTGGCTGTGGTGTCACGGGTGCCTGCATGGGTGGGGTGGGTGGGGGGAGCGGGTGTTTTGTGGGCTCTGTGGAGGTCACCCCAAGCTCGGTGCTGCCCTGGCATGGGGAACCTGCGTGTCCAGGGTCTCCCTCATCCTCCGTATGGCACCCTTTGGGCTGTCCGGCTCCTGAAATGTCCCCCCTGTGTCTTGGTGGTCTTTTGTGCCTGCTCACCTTCGGTGTCCTGCTGTAGACCTCAGTGTCCACCATCTGTCAATGCCCTCCCACCTCATTCCACCCCTCCCCACCTCGTGTCCCCTCATCCCTCATTGCCCCCCTACCTCATGCTACCCCTCCCAATCTCGTCTTCCCATGCCTCATTGCCCCCCCACCTTGTTCTACCCCCCATCTCATGTCCCCCCATCCCTGCTGTCCCCTCTTAGTCCCCCATCCCTCATTGCCCCCCCTTGTTCTACCCCTCAGCATCTTACATCCCCCCATCCTTCATTGCTCCCCATCTTGCCACCGTCCCCCATGAAAACAGTGACTTTGCGTGTGGATTTTATTTGTGCCTCAGTGGCTTCACGCGGCAGGGGGGGTAAACCCCGGGCTGAACCCCCATGGGCCAAACCCCCCCTTGGCTGAGCCAGCCCCACAGAGCCCTGGAGAGGCGAGGGGGGGGGGGGGGGCGGGGGGGGGTTTGTGGCATGGTGAGGCCAGTGCAGTGCGACCCTGGTACGCGCGGGGCAGGGCGATGCAGCGCAAGCAACCGCTAGCCCGGTGGCTACTGGGAGTTGTAGAAGCCATCAAGGCCATCCTCGCCCAGCAGCTCAGGGCCACCACAGTACTTGGGGTCATAGACCTGCCGCGGCAGCCCGTACACCGTCATGCCCTGCTGTGAGGCACCCTTGTTGCTGCCCATCTGCAGCCCAATGGTCAGTGTGTCGCACCGTTCCATACCCAACGCTGGCTCAAAGATCTGGCGTTTTGTCCCTGGGGCTGTCATCCCGGCCTGGGGAGGGGGAAAGTCACGGGGGGTGCTCTATGACTCACCGAGGAGGGGGTCTCGGGGTATCTATGCGGACTGGGGGGGAATCTCCTGATCTCTCTAAGGGTCCCTCAGCTTCCCCAGGGGTCCTTGCCCTCCCTGTGGGGGGTGGGGCTGCCCTCACCAGGGGCCCTCAGCCTCTCTCCCTACTAGGGGTGTCCCCTGCCTTCTCCATGGGGATTGGGGGGATCCCCTGCTCTCCCTAGGAGTCCCCTGCCCTCCCTATAGGGGCTCGGGGGGGTCCCCTGGTCTCCTCAGGGGGACCATGGGGGAATCCCCTGCCCTCCCAAGGGGTCCCTCTGCTTCCTCTGGGGGTCTGGTCCCCCTGTCCTCCCCAGGAATGTCCCCAGTCTCTCTATGGGGATTGGGTGTGGGTGTGTCCTCTGTCCACCCCAGTGGTCCCTCAGCCTCTCCGCAGGGATTGGGGGTCCCTCAGCCTCTCTGTGGGGTTTGGGGGGGTCCATCAGCCTCCCCAGGGGTGTCCTCAGCCCCTCTGCAGGGAGTGAGGGGGTCCCTTGTCCTTCCCAGGTGTCCCTCAGCCTCCTCAGGGGACCCCATCTCAGGATGTTAGGGGCCATGGTGGCCCCCCCATCCTCTCACCCACCCCCACTGCCCACAGGGTCTCCCTAACCCCCATCCTCCGGTGCCGTGTCCCCATGCCCCAGGACACCGGGATGCTGTAGTGACATCAGTGTCCCTCTGTCCCCATACCTGGCTGGCCCTACATGGTACGGTCCCCACAGGGATGGCCATGTCTGTGTGTCCCCACCCCAGCTAGCATCCTTGGGGACAATGACTGCCCCCCTTCATCCCTGGCTGGCACCCTTGGGGACAATTTGCCTCCTGTCCCCACCTGGCTGGCGCCCTTGTTGGTGCCCATCTGGAGGCTGATGGTGGCCTGGTCCAGTGGCTGATCTGTCCCCAACTTGGGGTCGTAGAGGTGCCGCCGCGTCCCGTATGCTGTCATGCCCTGCTGGCTGGCAAACTTGTTGGTGCCCATCTGGGGACGGGGGACAGCGTGTCACCAGCAGCAGGTACAATGTCCGCGTCCCCCATGACAGCAAACAGCCTAAAGACACTTGGGACTATTCACCCCCCCCCAACACTCCATAGCGAATCTCGTGTCCCCAAGAGACTCCCCAGCCACCCTGTGCGTCCCTGTGTCCTTGTGTCCCCATGCCTGTCCCCCTGTCACCTGGAGACCAATGATGTTCCTGCCTTCACGCAGCTTCTCAGGCTGGAAGCGTCGCTGCTGCTTCTCTGCGTACTTCACCCCCAGACCCACGTTGTTCCCCTTCGTCTTGGCCTGGATAACACCCTGGGGCTCAGGGTGCGTGTGCCCTAGCCCCACTGTGGCCCCCAGACCACATTTATCCCCACTTCCCCCAAAAGTCCGTGGGGACCACCTGAAGACCCCTAACGCCACCCCCCACCCCGAGCCCCCCAGCTTTGCCCCGTTTGGCCCCTATCACCCAGTAGGTGAGGGCAATGGGGATGACTGGACCCCTGTGCAGTTGGTGACCTCCAAGGGAACATGGCCACCCTCTTACCCGCCCCCCCCCCCCCAAGTGCCCCGTGTCCCACCCTGGGGTGGTCACCTGCCTGGCAATGGGGATGACTGGACCCTCGTGTCATTTGTGACCTCCAAGGGGACATGGGGACTCTCTGACACCCCCCCCCAGACACCCCCCTCCCCCCAAGGATCCCCTGTTCCCCCCCAGGGTGGTCACCTGCCTGGCAATGAGGATGACTGGACCCCTGTGTTTTTCATGGCCTCCAAGGGGACATAGGGACCCTCTGACCTCCCCTGGCCCCCTTCCCCGAGGACCCCATGTCCCACCCTGGGGGGTCACCTGGCTGGCGAGGGCGATGAGGGTGGACTGGACTTGCGTGTGGTTGGTGTTCTCAAAGAGATCATTGGCCTCGAAGATGTCGTGGGGCTTCACCCCGTAGCGCGTGATGGCCCGCAGGAAGTTTCCGATGTTCTCCAGCTGCACACAGGTCATCTCCGAGCCCTGCTCCCTACCTGTCCCCGTGACCCTGACCCCCTGTAGCACCCCCAACCCCATCCGGGGTCCCCTCTCACCTTATGCCAGTTCTGGATGGGTTCATTCACCTTCTGCACGGAGCCAGGCTGCAGCTTGTTGATGAGCCTGGGAGGGGAGGGGGATGGGGCAGGGCAGGGGTCAAGGTCAGAGCAAGGGTCAGCCCAGGTGAGGTCAGCCGGGGGCAAGGGATAGGGTCGGGGTTCAGGTCCGTAGTCAAGGCTGGGCTGATTCCCACGGGATTACCCAAGGTGGGGGGGGACACGCTCCCAAAAGACAGCCCCGAGTCAGGGCCAGCACTGGGGTCAAGTTTGGGGTCAGAGGAGGTCATGGGTCATACTCGCAGAGGATGACGCCATCCTTGAGGCCATCCATGAAACTGTCTCCAATGCGGCGGCCGGTGGTCCCCTCAATCCAGGCGCGCAGCTCCCGCTCCCGCTGCAGGTCGTACTTCTGCGCCAGCTGGGGACAGGGACAGCACCAGTGGGACACAGGGGACAAAGGGACACCGTTGGGAGGGACATGGACAGCGTCAGTGGCACACAGGAGACATGGGGACACCGTTGGGGGGGACATGGGGAACAGCATCAGCAGGACATGGGGGACAGCATCAGCAGGACACAGGGACGCCATTGAGTGGGACATGGGGGACAGCATCAGCGGGACACAGGGACGCCATTGAGTGGGACGTGGTCAGGGAGACATGCAGGAGAGCATCAGGGGGACAGTATCAGGAGGATATTGGGACATGGGGGCTATCGAGGGGACACCACTGGGGGGGACATGGTCAGGGGGACACAGGGGACACTGATATCATTAGGGAGACATGGTTTAGGAGGACACTGGAGTGGGAGGATGCAGGAGGGGACAGGGGCCCGAGAAGGGGGGACATGGGGAGGGGGTGTCACATCAGCTCAGCCCCCACTCCAGCTTCCCCCATCGATGGGACACGGGGTGGGGGGGAGCACAGTACAGTTCGGACACCTGGGTGCCCCCACCATCGCGGGTGCAGGGGGCGGGCAGTGAGGTGGGGAAGGGGGGGGGACCCCCCCGCAGCAGGGAGGCCCCCGGCGCCCGGCCCCCCCCGGCCCGCCGAACCTTTGCCCATATATAGCCCCGGGCCGCGGCCGCCCGCCCTCCGCTCTCCGACGCCTTATAAGGCCGCGCGGCGGGGCCGGGGGCGGCGGGGCCCCCCCCCGGGCTACCCAGGGGGCCCCTCCGGGTTAACACTTCCCGCGCCGCTCCCCGCAGGAGGCGAGCCCAAGGGATGCTGTGCACCCGCCCCCCCGGGGTGGTGGCAGGGGGAAACTGAGGCACGGCCCGGGGATGGGGACGACAGGCAGACAGAGGGCCCCCGGTGCCGGGCACCCCCCCCGGACAAAGACACGGACGACACACAAGTATCCGGGGCCCGTCACCACCCCACCGGGGGTGGGGACCCTGGCGGCAGCGCTCCCCCGCCCGGGGCAGCACCAGGGACAGCGCCGGGTCCTGCCCTCCCCGCCCGCTCCGGCCGGGTCCTGCCCCCCCCCCTCCCAGCGCCCCCTCCACCCTGGGTCCTGCCCCCCCCGGGTCCGGTCCTGTCCCGACCCCCGACTCGGCCCGGTCCCGCAGGGTCCTGCCCCCCCTCCTCAGCCTGCTTCCACCAGGTCTTGCCCGCCCCGGTCCGGTCCCACTGGGTTCTGCCCCGCCTCCAGCCCCCGGTCCGGTCCCCCCGAGTCCTGTCGCCCCCCGCCCCGGTCCGGTCCCCCCCCGCCGACGCGTCAGTCCTGCCCGGGTCGGCCCGGCCCGGTTCCGCCCACCTTATTCTTCACCTCGGCCGACAGCCCGTAGGCCGGCCCGCGGTTAAAGTGCACGTTGGACATGGGCCCTGTGCGGGGGGTCCCGGGGGGTCCCGGGAGGTCGGCTCTGCTCGTCCCGTCCCGGTCCGGGTTTATCCCGGCTCGGCTCAGCTCGGCTTGGCCCGGCTCGGGTCGTCCCCGTCCGGATCTGTCCCGGTTCGGCTCGGCTGGTCTCGGCTCAGTTCGGCTCGTCCCTGTCTCTCCCGGGCGCCCCGTCCCGATCCCGACCCGGCGCCGCCGCCACTTTTAAAAGTCGGTGGAGGGCGCGGAGCCCCCCCAGGCCGGGCCGCCGCCAGCCAATCCGCGCCTCCCGCCGCGCTGACATCACCACGGGGCGGGTGGTGGCGTCATTTTTTCCACATTTAGCGGGGGGATCCCGGCGTGGGGGAGGGAAGGGGGGAGCCCCAGGCCGCCCCCTCCCCTTTCCCCCTCCATCCCTTCTTCCCCCCGTCCCCCTGCCCCAGGCTGTCTGTCCCTCCAACCCCGGGGTGTCTGTCCCCCCGACCCCGGGCCACCCCCCCCCCCCCCCCCCGCGGGTCCTCCCGGTGCCGTCAGCGGATTGGACTCCGCCGGCCCTGGGGGGGGAGGGGCGGTTCGTCACTGGTGGAGAATGTGCCCCCGCCCCTCCCCCCCCGGGGACGGCCCGGGGAACCTGGTATTGGGGACCTGCCCGCCCCCCGCGGGGTCTCGGCCCCGGAGGGGGGTCGCTGGCCTCGGGGGGGGTCGCTGTCCCGGGCGGCGGGGACGGCCCCCCCCGGGCAGGCCGGGGGACCCAAGCGTTGGGGCCGCCCCCCCAGGTCGCACCTGCCATTTCCATTTATAGCAACCGTTACGTCTGTGACGTAACCGCGTGACGTCACCGCGAGCCCCAGGCTCTGGCGTCGCCCAGCAGCGCCCAAGGCCGCCGCTGTCCCCGGTGCTGACATCATCGTGTAGCCCCGGCTCTGAGCTCAGCCGCGGGTCCCCCTCTGACGTCACGGGGAACCCCTTCAAGCCCCGCCTCCCCGAGCCGCCAATCACCGCCCGGGCCCCGCCGCTGGGCGAGGAGCGCGCGGCGATTGGCTCTGCCGCGGGGCGCGCCTCGTGACCCGGAAGCACTTGCCGGCGGGGTCAGCGGGACATGGCGGCGCCCAGGGGTACGACCCCGGCGGGGGGACCTCGGTGACCAGCCGTGACCTCTGAACCCCTACCGCACCGACCCCATGGCCGCCATGAGGCTGCGCTGGGCCCTCGCATTGCCCCGGGGGCTCTGGGGGGGCCCGCAGGTCCGGGGGGGGCCGCAGGGCGTGGGGGGACACAGTGGCGGTGTGAGGATGGGGTGGGGCTAGGGGACACAGGGCGGGGGCGTGGGGATAGAGGTCCTGGGGGACACGGGGGGGCGGGGGGGGGGGATACGGGGGGGGCGTGGAGATAAGGATCCAAGGGGACACTGGGGTGCGTGGGGCTATATAAGGAGGTGTTTGGGATAGCGGAGCCTGGGGACACAGAGCTGGGCTTGAGGATGGGGGCGGGCAGGGGAAATGGCAGGAGGTGGGGGGGACACAGGGGGGTAGGTGGATGGGGGTCCTGGGGGACACGGGGGGGCATGGGGGGACCTGAAGGGGCGTGGGGACGGAGCGCCCAGGGGATGCAGAGGGAGATGGGGGGTCACAGAGGGGGAATGGGGATGGGGTGTGTGAGGTTGGGGGGACCGGGGGACACAGTTGAAGATGGGGTGACATGGGGGGGCCTGGGCGTCTCTGGTGGAGCGGGGGGGGTCACAAGGGGGTGCGGGGGAGCTTGTTGCTGGAGTGCCCAGGTGACACAGTTTAGTGTGGGGTGACACAGTGGAGGCATGAGGGTAGAGGGACCTGGGGGATGCAGCAGGATATGGTGGGGGATGGGAAACAGGACACAGGAGGTGTGCGAGCGTGGCTGAGGATGGGACGGGACGGGGTCGTCCCCCCAGCCTCACCCCCTTTCTTCCTCCCAGGTTGCTCAGAGCATGTGGCAGCACAGTGGACGTCCCGCGCAGGACCCCTCGGAGGACCCCTCAGGGGACCTCTCGGGGCCCCTGGCATGGCGCAGCCCTCCTAGTGGCTCCCAGGAGGAGGATGGTGGCTCCGCAGCCTTTGCAGCGGTGCTGGCCGCACTGGAGCAGAGGCCGGGGCGCCGTGTGGGACGGCTGGAGCTGGTGGAGGCGGCACTGGCGGCCATGCCGGCGCTGGGGGTGGCGAGACAGCGCGAGGCCTACCACCGCTTGCTGCGCCTGCTGCCCTGTGGGCCCTGGGTGCCCCGCGGACCCCTCCAGCGCATGCTGAGCCCCTTCCCCCGGCAGCAGGAGTGCGGGCTGCAGATCCTGGAGCAGATGGAGCGATATGGTGAGTGGGGGGTGGGGTGGGGCTGTGGAGACACGGAGTGGCATGGGACTGAGGGGGTTGGGGGACAGAGCAGGACAATGGGGGACACAGGGGTGTGTGGGGCTGAGGGACCCCGGGGACACTGAGGGGCTGTGGGGACACAGGGATGGGGGGAGCCAGGGGGACACAAGGGGGGGCATGGGGATTGGGATCCCGAGGGGACACAGTGGGAGTTGTGGGGACATGGAGGGGCATGGGGCTGGAGAGGGTCAGGGGGACACTGTGGGACTGGGGGGACACGGGGGAGTGGGGCTGGGGGACAGAGTGGGAGATGGGGAGGACACAGGGATGTGAGGGGCCTGGAGGGACACAGTAGGAGTTGGGGGGACATGGGGATGGGGGAACACAGGGGACATGGTGGGAGATGGGGGGACATGGAGGGGCGTGGGGTGAGTGAGGACACAGGGGACAGCACAGTGAGTGCAGCAGGGGGAGGAGGGGGTTTCAGCCCCCTCGGGGTGGGGGCTGGGGTGCTGCGTGCCCCTGGGTCCCAGCCCCCTCCCCCAGGCACCCATGTCCCCGCGCAGGCGTCATGCCCGATGCGGAGACACGGTTTTTGCTCCTGGGGATCTTTGGGCCCCGCAGCCGCCCTGTGCGCAAGTGCCAGCGGCTGCTGTACTGGCTGCCCCGGCTGCGCCATGCCAACCCCTACCCCCTGCCCCCCCGGCTGCCCCCCCCCGGCCTGGCTGCTGCCCACCTGGGCCTGCGCCGCATCGCCAACGACCCTGATGTGCGCCTCACCATCTACCAGGTGGGACATGGGGATGGGGGACATGAGGATGGGGATGTGAGGGGACATGGGGATGGGGGATGCAGGGATGGGGACACAGAGGGACATGAGGGGACATGGGGATGGGCACGTGAGGGGACATGGGGTTGGGGGACATGGAGGGACACGGGGATGGATGACATGAGGATGGGGACGTGAGGGGACACAGGGATGGGGGATATGGGGATGGGGACATGAGGATGGGAACGTGGCGGGACATGGGAACGTGAGGATGGAGACATGGGGACGCAGGGTTGGGGGATGGGGACATGGGGGGACATGGGGGTGGGGACACGGGAGGACATGGGCATGGGGGACATGGGGACATGGAGGGACACAGGGTTGGGGGGACAGGAGGTTGGGAGACATGAGCATGGGGATGGGGACACAGGGTTGTGGGTTGTGGGGATGGGGGACAGGGATGGTGGGACATGGGGATAGAGGACATGGGGATGGGAACATGGGGGGACATGAGGATAGGGGATGTGGGGATGGGGACACAGAGGGGACACAGGGATGGGGGCATGGGGGTGGGAACGTGGAGTGACATGGGAACAGGGGATGTGAGGATGGGAACGTGGGTGGACATGGGGATGGGTGCAGAGGGGGATGTGGGGATGGGGAATGTGGGGATGGCAACTTGGGGGACACAGGGGACAGAGATGGGGACGTGGGATGTGGGATGCAGGGATGGGGACATGTGGGGGACACGGGGATGGGCAGGCAGGGAGTACGGGACCAATGCCACTCTTGGGCGGGGAGTGCAGGACAGGGACAGGGACCCACCTCCCCATGAGCCAGGTGGGGCACAGACACAGAGCTAGGGCGGGAGACGTGAGGATGGGGTCACAGAGGGCCCCCCCTCTGTCACAGTGGTGGGGTGGTGCGCCCCCCCTTGGGGACAGTGTCTGTTGTCCCTGGGTCATTAAGTGACAGCTGGTGACAACCATCTCCCAAAGCGGCCGGTGCCGGAGGGCGGGGAAGATGAAGGCTCCGTCCAGCCCTACATCATCGGTGAGCGTGGGGGTCCTGGAGGTACTGGGGTGTCACGGGGGACACGTGGGCATTTTTACTGGGGAACGAGGGAGTGATGTGTCTGCAGCAGGGACTCGTGTGTTTTGGGGGAACCCCAGCATGTGGGGGGACATACCCTGTGGGCTTGGGGACCCTGGCCAATGCGAGGGACGCTGGTGTTTGGGGGAGGGGAGTGTTGAGTCCCCAGTGCTGAGGTTCCTTGGAGGGGGTGCAGGGTTTGGTGGGGGGTCCCCAGCTCTGCATTGTCCCTTGCAGGTGCCCAGAGCCCTGACCAGCAGGAGCTGCTGGCCCGGCATGGCCCGGCACGGCCCGTCTTCGTGGAGGGGCCATTCCCTCTCTGGCTGCGCAGCACCCGCCTCTGCTACTACGTGTTACGGGGGGACCCCCTGCCTCCCCACCTGCGGGTGAGACCTCTGGGGCACGGGGGTGGTGGAGGGCTGAATAAAACATCTGAGAGAGGAGGGGAAGGGGCTCCCCATGACCCTGGGTGGCAGTGGTGGGATGGGCTATCCATGGCCACAGAGGTGACCCCCTGGGCCAGGATGGGAGAGACTGGGACCCCCATGGCCCAGAGTGGGCGGGGGGCCTCTCATAGCCCAGGACGGGACCCCCACAGCCCCAGAGGTGACCCCCTGGCCTAGAATGAGTGGGGATGGGACCCGCGTGACCCAGAGCAGGGGTGGGGGGGCTCATGACCCAGGATGGGACCCCCACAGCCCCAGAGGGGACCCACTGGCCTAGGATGGGTGGGAGGGGGTGGGATCCCAATGGCCCCGAGTGGGTCAGGGGGGCCTCATGGCCCGGAATGGGGCAGGGTGGGATACCCTGGCCCAGGATGGGGTGGGGCTGGGACCTCCATGGCCCAGAGACGGGGGAGGGAGCTCTCATGGTCCAGGATGGGACCCCCACAGCCCCAGCAGGGACCCCCTGGCCTAGGAAGGGTGGGAGAGGGTGGGACCCCCATGGCCCAGAGCAGGTTGAGCATGGTCTCACGGCCCAGGATGGGACCCTCATGGTCTCAGAGGGGAGCCCCTGGCCCAGGATGGGTGAGAGGAGACGGGACCCCTGTGGCCTAGGACAGGAGGGGTGGGAGTGGACACCAGTGGCCCTGGACGGGGGGACCCTGGCCCAGGACAGGTAGGAGAAGCCCCCTGCCCATCCCAGGAGGAGCCCCCAGACCCTGAGCGCAGCCTCTACTACCCCCTGCATCTCGACCTGGACCTGGAGCGTGGCCCTTGGGACGATGACGACTTCGATGTGGATGAAGGTAAGACATGGGGAAACAGGGGCAGGGGTAAGGGGGTTCCCTGTGCCCGCTCTCTGACCCCATGCTCCCCCCCGCAGTGGAGGAAGGCCCTGTCTTTGCGCTGTGCATGGCGGGGGCCGGTGACCGGCACACGCTGGGCAAGTGGATTGCAGGGCTGCAAGAGGTGAACCCTGTCCTGGGGCAGACCCCGGTCATCTTCCACCTGGAAGGGGGGGACACCCCTCCTGGCCCCCCTGGGGATCCCCCTGCACTCAGCCTGGGGGCTGTGATTCCCCCTGCCGGTGTGCTGGAGCCCCCCGTCCCGCCACAGGGGCATGGTCACCCCGGGGGTGATGCTGCTGGCTGTGGGAGTAGGCGGGGGGGCAGCGCTGCCGCTGCAACCCCCAGGGAATAAAGGTTGTGTCACCCACAGAGCAGTGGGGCTTGTGGTGGGGGTTCTGGGTGGGGGCAGATGGGCACTGGGAGTGCAGAGGGGGTGGGGCACATGGAGGGGGAGAGGGGGGCAGGAAGGCACTGGGAGCCTATAGGGTGTTGGGGGGGTCACAGGTGGGTACTGGGAGTACAGAAGGGGTGGGGGGGCAGTAGCTGGGGGTACTGAGGGGGGCACATTGGGGGGCAGGAAGGCACTGGGAGCCCATGGGGGGTTGGGTGGGGGGGCACAGATGGGTACTGGGAGTACAGAGGGGGTGGGGGGCAGCAGCTGGGTGTACTGGAAGGGCACACAGGGTGGGCAGGAAAGTGCTGGGGGCCCACGGGGGGGTTGGGGGGAGGCGCAGATGGGCACTAGGGGTACAGAGGCGGTGGGGGCCCGGGGGGTGGTTGGGGTCGGGCGGTGCCGAGTTCCGGAGCGGGAGTAGGCACGGGCCGGCGCGCTGCGGGCAGAACCCCCGACGCATGCGCAGTGCCCGGCCCGCCGCCGCCGGGGCAGACTGGCGGAAGCCGCCCACCCCCGCGCCCTGCCGCGCACGCGCGCTGCGCCAAAAGCCGGAACCGGAAGCGGTGGTGGCATCATCGGCGGCGCGCCCGGCATGAGCGCGGCCGAACGGGGCCCGGGCCCGGGGTCGGGGGGTGGGCCCGGTCCTGGGCGAGGCCCCGTAGGGGAACCGGGTGGTCGGAAGGCTCGGGGGAGACCACGGCTAACGGAATCGGATCGGGCGAGGCGGCGGTTGGAGTCGCGGAAGAAGTACGACGTGCGACGGGTTTACCTGGGCGAGGCCCACGGGCCCTGGGTCGATCTGCGGCGCCGCAGCGGATGGAGCGATGCCAAGCTGGCGGCCTACCTGCTGGGCTTGGAGCGGGGGCAGCGCGCCGGGCGGCGCGGGTGAGCCGCGGGGTGGGGGGCGGCCCTCACGGTCGGTCCTGCAGCTCGCGGGGAAGATCCCCCAGCAGTGATGGGACGAGCTCCCCTCATGGGTGGAAAGGCGACCCCACCCCCGCCCGCGGGTAGAATGAACACTCTTCCCGCCTCTCCGCGGGGGACAAGCTCCCCCCATGGGTGGGATGGCACCCCCCCTTCCGCGGGTAGGACGGAACCCCTTGCTGGAGGCATGACACCCCCCCACCAACCCACCCCCCCCCCCCGTCTCAACCCCGCGAGTGGCATGACGATCACCCCACCTCTGCAAGGAGGATGACCGCCCCCGCCCCACCCCCCGCAGGTGACACTACCCCCCCTTCCCCCCCTGCTGATGGCACGATGATCCTCCCCTCACAGGGGCAGGACAATGATTGCCCCCTCCTGTGGGTGGCATGGTGATCCCTCCCCACCTGCCGGTTGACTACCCCTCCTCTCCTGTGGGTAGCATGATCCCTCCTCCACCACGGGTACAACAACGACACCCCCCGGCCCCCCCAGGTGGCATGACCACCCCAGTGCATGGGCCGACCCCTGACCACCACCCCTCTCTCTGCAGGAAGCCATGGGAGCAGATTCCTAAAAAACCCAAACGGAAGAAAAGTGAGTGCTGGTGACGGGGGGGGGGGTGGGATCCTGTCGGGTTGGGTGCAGGGTGTGGGTGGGGGCACTCTAGGCTGGGGGTGGGGAGGCTTAGGCAAGGGGTGGGAGGCCTGAGGGTGCGGGTTGGGGGTCTGGGGGGTAGAGGTTGATGGCCAGGGATGATTGGGGGGGGTAGGGGGTTGTTGGGGTGGGTGGACATGGGGGTGCCGTGGGGTCAAGTGGGGGGGTGCCAGGCTGCCAGCAGCCCTCCCCCAGGGCGACGGCGCAATGTCAACTGCCTGCGACACGCGGTGATCTGGTACGAGGACCACCGGCAGCGCTGCCCCTACGAGCCACGCCTGGCTGAGCTGGACCCCTCGGTGGGGCTCTACACCACGGCTGTCTGGCAGTGTGAGCGCGGGCATCGCTACTTCCAGGACCTGCACTCGCCGCTGCGGCCTCTCAGTGACTCCGACAGTGACAGTGATGACGGTGCGTGGTGATGGTGGTGGGCACAACACACACACAAGGTCGTGATAGGGAGGTCGTGAGGGTACTTGGCTGGGTGCTGGGGGTCTTTGGCTGGGTGTTGGGGCTGCTCTGCTGGGTGCTGGGACCTGCGGGTGATGGCCTGAGGTGGTTTGGCTGCACTTCTTGGGGGTCTGGCTGGTGGTGGGGGAGCCCAGGGGGCTTCTTTTGGGCTGGGGGGGTGGGGGCAGTACTCCCTTTGGGGCTTTGCCTTGAATTTTCTCTCTTGCAGCAGCAGTTCCTGGCAGCTCCTCGTCATCAGGGAGCTGCAGTTCAGGCTCAGAGGCGATGCCGGGGGGGGGCTCGACAGCACCAGTGGCCCCCCCTGCAGGTCCAGGCCCCCCCGAGGGTGCTGCAGAGGGACGGGGGACAGCACTGGAGGCTGTGGTCTGCGTGCCGCTGCCACTGCCTCTGCGACTGGGCCCGGGAAGGGGGGCGCTGGCTGATGGGTCACCCCCCACCCTGCTGCAGGGGTCCCCCCTCCTTATCCTGGCCAGCTCTGGCTACGATGCACTGGGGGGGCTGCAGCTGGATGTGGGTGGGGATGAGGTACCCTGCACTGTGCTGGATGGGGAAGGTGCCTTCCCCCAACCCCCCCTGGACCCCCACCTTCCTAAGACAGGTATGTGGGGGGATGGGGATCATGGGGATGAGAAGGTTTGGGGTGCTGGGATCTCAGGGGTTGGGGAGGGGTATTAGGGTGCTGAGGGTGCTGGGGGGGGTTAAGGCTTGGGAAGGTTGGGGTGGTGGGATTTCAGGGGTTGGGGGTGGAATTGGGGCACTGTGGGGGGACAGGGAGGGATTGGGGTGCTGGGATCTCAGGGGTTGGGGGAACTGGGGTGCTGGGGGTGCCAGGGGGGATAAGGGTTGGGGGGATTGGGGTCAGGAATGGAGGGGATCAGGGTGCCGGGCGGGGGCCCAGGTGCTGGGGTTGGCAGCAAGGCCTCACTTCCTACACTGATGGCAGAGGAGGACGAGGTGCTGGGGCTGAAACAGGAGGATGTGCCACTCCCTGCTGCTGAGCACCCCCCCCAGCCTCCTCCAGAGCCCCCCCGGGAGCCCCCTCCACCCCCCTTGGCTGAGGATGCCGATGGTGGTGACGTGTCAGCCATCATCTACGAGATCCCCAAAGAGCCTGAGAGGTTTGAGCTGGGGGGTTCACTTGGGTTCCCAGAGGCCCAAGAGTGGTGGGGGTGGGCCTGGGAGGGGTGATGGAGTTTGGGGTGTCCCTGGGGGATCGGGGGAAGTGTGCTGTATCATGGGGGGTTGTGGGGTGTCTTTGGAGATCACTACAAGTTTCTGGAGAGGGGGTCAGAGCTGAGGTGGGGGCTTGGGGGTTTACAAGGGGTTTAGTGGGGGGAGTGTGTGGTACAGGGGTGTTGGGTTTTTTTTAGGGTTGGAGATCTTTGGGTTATGGAGGGGCCCTTGGGGGCCAGGAGGATGGCTCTGGGGGCTTTTTGGAGGGGTGGGGGCTTTTTGGGGGAGCAGTGGCCTGGGCCAGTTTCCCGGTGCTGGGGAGCACAGGAACTGTTGGGGGTTTTGTGAAGGGGTTTAGGAGCTCTCAGGCACATCAAGGGGGTGGGACAATCCCTCCACCTCAAATGCCTAGACCCGCCCCCCCCCCCCCCCCCAAGTGCTGCAGTCTCTGTGTGGGTGGGGAGCCTCACCCCGGGCTGTGATGTCCCCCCTCGCCACGCAGGCGGCGGCGGAGCAGGCGAGCCCGTGTCCCCCCCAGGGACCCTGAGGAGCTCCCGGAGCCGATCACCTGCCCTTATGCAGGCTGTGGGCAGGTCTACGTCGCTCTCAGCAGCTTTCAGGTGCTGGGCTCCCCCTACCCTGGGACCCCCCCTGGGCCCCCTCTGGGCTTCCCTCACCTCTGTGCCACCCCACCCCAGAACCATGTGAACCTGGTGCACCGCAAGGGCCGGACCCAGCAGTGCCCCCAGGCCAGCTGCGGGAAGAGGTTTTACCTTGCCAACCATCTGCGCCGGCACATGGTCATCCACTCTGGTGAGCCCCCCAACAACTTCCCCCCCCCCACCCCCCCAAAAAGTGTTGTTCCCCCCCCGCTTCCCCCAATAACATCCTTCCTGTGTCCCTGGTCCCCAGGCGTGCGGGAGTTCACTTGTGAGACCTGTGGGAAATCCTTCAAGCGTAAGAATCACCTCGAGGTGCACAGGCGGACGCACACTGGGGAGACCCCCCTGCAGTGAGTGTCTTGGGGGGGGGGCGCAAGGGAGGCCCCCCTGCAGTGTGTTGGCAGAGGGTAACAGGGGATATGCCCCTGTGGTGTGCGCCAGAGTGGAGGCAGCGGGGAGACCCTCCTGCAATGAGCATCGGGGGGCGGGGGGCACTGGGGAGACGCCCACTGGTGGTCAATGATGGGGGGGCCAGTGCTGTGCGGAGTGACGTGGGGAGCGGACACCACTCTCTCTGCCCCCCTCCCTGAGGTCTGCGGGTGCTCCTTGACCACACCCATGAGGTCTGTGGGTGCCTCTGATCCCCTCCTTGCCCTTCTCCAGGTGCAAGGTTTTTGGGTGACCCTCAACCCTCCCTTCCACCCCCAGCTCCGCATCAAGGTCTGTGGGTGCTCCTCACTCTCCCTTGACCCCCCCCCTCTTTGATGTCTGTGGGTTCCCCCTTGCCCCCACTGTTCAAGATCTGTGGGTGCCCCTCAAACCCACCTTGACCCCTGCCTGTTCAATGTCTGTGGGTGCCCTGACTCCCCCTAGGTGTGAACTCTTTGGGTGACCCTCACCCCTCCCTTTCACACCTCCAGGTGCGAGGTCTGTGCATGCCCCTGATGTCCCCTTGCCTCTCCCAGGTGCGAGGTCTGTGGGTACCGCTGCCGCCAACGCGCCTCCCTGACGTGGCACATGCGGCGTCATGGAGGGCCTGGGCTGCGTCCCTTCCCTTGTGAGCGCTGTGGGCGACGCTTCGAGCGCCCCGAGGGCCTCAAGTTCCACGCGCTCAAGAGCCACCCTGAGCCCCGCGGCACCTAGGGGGGGGGGCACCGGGGGGGTTGCGCCTCCCCCTACCCACTCCTACGCCCCCCAGGGTCACCCTGACTTCCCTAGGACTGCTTTGTGGAGGTGAGGATGGACCCCCAGGGGTCCAAACCCCCACCAAGGGGCACCTTCAGCTCCATGCACTTGGTGGAGCCCCTCATCAACCCCAGGCTCCCCAAGCTGCCTTCCCCAACACGGGGGGACCCTGACACCCCCCAGGATCCCCCACACCCCCATTGCCCCGGGTACCTCCCCACTCACTATTTATTTCCTGATTCTCAGTTGTCATTCTGCTCCCCCCTCTCGGGGCAACTGGATCTTGCCGGGGTGTGTGTGTGTGCACAGCGGGGACCCTAGTTTTGTCTTGGAAGGGGGAGACCCCCCCCCCTCCAGGGCCCTCCCCCACCCCCCAGTTTCCATTAAAGTGACGGATTTTACCTGCTGCCTCCTGCGCTCTGCCCGGGGTGGGTGGGTGGGGTGGGTGGGTGGCGAAATTTGGGGCACCATGAGGATGTGAGGGGGGTCTCACAGGGGTCCCCACAGCTCTGGGGGTCGCAGGACGGCCCCTCCCGTGGCAAAGCGGGAGGGGTTACGGCCCCGGCGCTGTCCGCGGTGCTGAACCGGCGCCGCCCCTCGCCGCAGGCGTCCCAGTTCACGTGTGCGCCCCCTCCTTCATCACCCCCCTGTCCTTCCTCTCCCTCATCACCCTCCTCCTCTTCCTCCCCTCCCCGCTACTTCCTTCTCCATCACACACCCTGCCCCCTCTCTCTGTCCTCCTCCTTCTTCCCGCCCCCCCCCCCTTCCTCCTCCTCCTCCTCGGGTCACGTGGGCGGGGCCGGGGTGGGGGCGCCCGTATGCGGTGTTTGGCAGGGGTGGGGGGGGGTGGGGTGTGGGTGTCTCGAGGGGCGTCGGGGGGCCCCGCCCGCTCGGCAGCCAATGGGCTTCGCTGGAGCGGACCGTGGGGGGGCCGGTCCATTTTGGGGTGTCGGGGGGGGGGGGGGCGGACCGACCCACCTGCGGGGGGTGGGGGGGGGGGGCCGGGCCGCGCCCACCGCGGCGGTTTGGGGGGGGCCCCGCCCCGCGGCCGCCCAAGGACGTTTAAAGGACCGACGGGGCCGTTGCTCGCAGCGCCCGGCGCCGCGGCCCAGACCCTCGCAGCCCCCACCTGCTTCGGGGCCCCCCGCAGCCACCCCGAGCCCGCTGGGCCGTGCGGGCCGGGCAGCCCCCACGGCCCCGCAACGATGGTGACGGTAGGAGCGGGGGGAGGGGCTGCAGGGTTTGGGGGTGTCACAGTGGGGGTGTGCAGCCGGTACCCCCAGCATCCTCTGTCTCTTCAAAGACCCATCCCCCCCCCCCCCCCCCCCGGCATCCAGCGTCCCCCCACCGCCTTGTCGTGTCGTCTCGTGTTCCCCCCCCGCCAAGTGACCCTCCCCATCCTCCTTCTGCAATGTCTCCGTGAGCGTGTGACATGCTCGGGTGGGGACAGGAGTGTCACCGAGAGCTGCATTTACATGCATCTGGATCGCGTGTGGAGGGCACATGTATGTGTGCGCCACGGGGGCGTGCGGGGCTGGGACACATGTGTGCAAGGGTGGGGTGGGGACCCAACCCCTCCCAACCCTTCCCAATGCTCCCTGTGGCACCAGGGGCCTCGGAGAGCTGGTGCCACACGCATGTGCGCAGTGTTGTGGGGCCTGCACACGTGTGGGCACTGTGTGTGGCAGTGCACACACCCATGCCTCTGCTTTCACATGTGGGTGCAGGAATACACGTGTGGGGGGGGGGGGGATGTGTGCGCACACATGACACATGGCCACGCAGACATGTGCGGTCCTGTCCCTGTGCAGAGCGTGTGTGTGGCAGAGGTGTGTTGCTGCATTTTGCATGACCGTGGCCATGTGTGTCTGTGGCTGTGCGTGGCTGTGTCCGTGTGTGTTCGTATCCCTGCATGTCCATGTCCGCTCGTGTCTGTGTCCATGTCCATGCGTGTCCGTGGCCGCGCCACCCGCAAATCCCATTTTCACAATCCGATTTGGTGATTTTCAGCTTTTCTGCTTTCACTTTTCTCACCGACTGATTTCAAGGTTGTCACTGCCCCATGGGCAGACAGAGACACCACCTCACCCCCCCCCCCCCGCGACACCCCCCCCCCCCCCCCCCCAGCCTTTAGAGGTACAGTACCACCCCCCCAGGAGCCAGGTGTCTGCGCCTCCACCCCATTTCAGCCCCTGGCCAGCTCCTGGCGCTCACGGTCCCTATTTGGGGGCGGGGGGTCGCAAGCAGGGAGCCCCCGGACCCCCATGGCCGTGGCCATGGCTGGCAGCCCCGGGTGTCCCATCTCCCGGTGACAAAGGCCCATTGTCCCCCTGCTGTTGTGCTGGGGGGTAGGGTGGGTGGGAGGGAGGGGCATGGGGCTTTGCTGCTCAATGGGGGATAATCCCCTGTGGGGAGGGGCTTGCTGAATGCCTGGGTCCCCTCCCATTTTGGGGTCCTGTGGGAGCCCAGATGCCTGGGTCCCCTCCAGTTTTGGGGTAGTGGGGTGCTGGGGGAGCCCAGATGCCTGGGTCCCCTCCTGTTTTGGGGTGCTGGGGAGCTCGGATGCCTGGGTCCCCTCCTGCCCTGCTGGGGGGGAGGGACTGGCTGTGGGGATCCAGTTGGCCAGGCCCTGAAGAGCCCACCACCCCCATGTCACTACACACATAGTCCCTGTGCTGCCCTTCCGGTGTCCTTGTCCCTGCTGCCATGTCCTGCTGTCCCCATCCCCCTGGCCCCCATGCCATGGCTTCGTCCCTACTTGACCTCAGTGATGACCCCATGTCACCACTGCCTGGGGTCCCTCATGCCTGTCCCTGCACTGGCCCTGTGACTCCAGTGTCCCTGTCCCACTGCTGTCCCCATGATGGAGACGCCCTGGTGACATCCATCCATCCCTTCAGCAGATTCTGAGCACGGTGGAGGCCCAGGCTCCCAGCACCCCGGGGGCCATCCGGATGTGGCCCTGTCCCTTGTGGCCGTACCAGTGGTGGCAGTGCCGGGGGCCAGGGGGTGGCAGCGGCAGTCCTTTCCAATGGGGCCCCCCCGGGGCCCCCCCATGGCTGATGATAGCAAAACCAACCTGATCGTCAACTACTTGCCCCAGAGCATGAGCCAGGAGGAGCTGCGAAGCCTCTTTGGTAGCCTTGGGGACATTGAGTCCTGCAAGCTTGTCCGCGACAAGGTCACTGGTACGGTACAGGGGTGATGTGACATGGGGAGACAGGATGTGGGACACAGGCAGATGGGATGGGGATGTGGGGAGGCAGGACATGGTGGGTGGGGACACAGGGACACAGGCAGTTGAGATATGGGGGACGTGGGGAGATGGGACATGGGTAGATGGGACATGGGCAGATGGGAGATGGCATGGGACACGGGGACACAGGACATTGAGGCACAGGGACATGGGACACAGGAGCTGGGACACGGGGAGATGGGACACAGGGGCACAGGGAGATGGGATGGGGGAGAGGAGGCATGGGGACACGAGGACACAGGGAAATAGGATGTGGGGAGATGGGACACAGGCCAATGGGGCATGGGGACATGGGACATGAGGAGATGGGACATGGGGACTGGGACAGGCATGGACACGTGGATGGGATTGTGGGGACAGGGACAACTTGTGGACCATCTCTGGGGACATTAGGTCCTGCAAAGCTTAACCGCAAAATCCCTGGTACAGGGGCATGGGGGGACACAGGGATGGGGGGCCTACAGGGACAGAGGTGAAGATGGGATGGAAATGGGCCTTGGGGACAGGGGTGGGGTGGGGACAAGGACAGGGGATGGTGCAACTGGGCCTGGTGCTGCGGCCACCCTCAGTGCTGACCCCGCACCCCAGGGCAGAGCCTGGGCTACGGCTTTCGTCAAACTACGTTGAGGCGGGTGACGCTGACAAGGCCATCAGCACCCTCAACGGCCTCAAACTGCAGACCAAGACCATCAAGGTGCCAGTTGCTGGGGTCCCTTGTGGTGGGGTGGGCACTGGGGGGTCACTTGGGGAGGTGGGGTTGATGCTGGGGGTCCCTTGGAGCAGGATGCTGGGGGTCCCTGGTGAGGGTTAAGCACCAGGGAGTCCCTTGCGGTGGGTGGACACTACAGGGGGTCCTTGGTGGGGGAAGATGCCTGGATCCCCTGGTGGGGGAGGACATTCATGGGTGGTTGGCAGCTCTGGCACCTGGACACCTAGGTCCCCAGGGCTGACCCCCCCTGCAGGTGTCCTATGCTCGGCCCAGCTCAGCCTCCATCCGTGACGCCAACCTCTATGTGAGCGGCCTCCCCAAGGCCCATGGGGCAGAAGGAGATGGAGCAGCTCTTCTCCCAGTATGGCCGCATCATCACCTCCCGTATACTTGTTGACCAGGTCACAGGTGTGCTTGGATGGCTGGGCCCCCCTGCTGGGGGAGGGGGCTTACCCAGGTGCCTTGGTCCTCAGTGGGGTCGAGGGGGTGGGGGAGATGTTTCCTGGTCACTTCAGTCCCATGGATGGGCAGTGGGATGTCTGGGGGCAGGGGGATTCCTGGGACACCTGGGTTCTATGGGTGGGTCTTGGGGGTAGAGGTGGGGGAGGGATACCCTGGATGCTTGGGTCCCATGGGTGGGTCTGTGGTGGGGTGTGTGTGATTCCCCTGACACCTGGGTCCCATGGCAGTGTATTCCCTGCATGCCTGAGTCCTGTGGGTGGGTCTCAGGGTGGGAGGCATGAATTCCCTGGATGCTTGGGTCCCATCGGTGTGCAGTGGCATCTCAGGGTCCTGTTCCCCGGCCTCCCTGCATGCAGGTGTCTCGCGGGGAGTGGGCTTCATCCGCTTTGACAAGCGTGTGGAGGCAGAGGAGGCTGTCCGGGGTCTGCACGGACAGAAACCGCTGGGTGCTGCTGAGCCCATCACTGTCAAGTTTGCCAACAGCCCGGGCCAGAAGTCAGGGGGGGCCCTGCTCAGCCTCTGCCCCAGTGCCCGCCGCTATGGCGCCCTGCACCACCCCCCCCAGCGCTTCCGGTGAGCCCAACATGCCTGGGGTACAGGGCGTGGGACATCCCTGGGAATGGGGGCATGACCCTGGAGACGGGGCCACCATAGGGTGTGGAGACATTCCCAGGACCATGAGGACACCCCCAGGAGATGGGGCCACCACAGGATGTGGGCCAACCCCATGGCAAAGAGACACCTACATGGGTGCACCCCCACGCCTCCCTAATGACCTCTTGTCCCCTCCAGGCTCGACAATTTGCTGAATGTGGCCTACGGCGTGAAGAGGTAATGGCCCCTCCCCACCCCTCTGCCCCTCCCCCCTCAGTCCAGCTCTGCACCCCCAGTCCCACACACGGGCTGGGGACCCTGGCAGGAGGGGACCCACGTGTCCTGGTGGTGGTGGGGCAACCTGGCGTCCAGGTGCCCTGACCCCAGGCCAGCCCGCTGTCACTGCTGCCCAGGTTCTCCCCGTTGGCCATCGAGGCAGTGCCAGGGCTGGCTGGAGTGGGCCTGGGGGCCCCCGGCACTGGCTGGTGCATCTTTGTCTACAACCTGGCACCTGAGGCAGATGAGAGTGTCCTCTGGCAGCTCTTTGGCCCCTTTGGTGCTGTCACCAACGTCAAGGTCATCCGCGACTTCGCCACCAACAAGTGCAAGGGCTTCGGCTTTGTCACCATGACAAACTACGAGGAGGCGGCCATGGCCATCGCTAGTCTCAACGGCTACCGCCTGGGTGACCGTGTGCTCCAGGTCTCATTCAAGACCAGCAAACAGCACAAAGCCTGAGCCCCACCCCACTGGCCCCACCTTGGCCCCCAGGACCAGGTCCCCTGGCACCACCAGGCCACAGAGATCCCCAAGGACACCCTGGAGACCATGGAGAACACCCCCGGACATGTTGGGGCCCCCTCCATGGGCACCAAGGACAGCATGGGGACATCCTAAGGATAACCCTGGAGACTGTGGGGACCCCCACCAGGCACCAAGGACACCTGGGGGAACTCCCCACCCTGGAGACCTTGGAGAGCTCCCCCGGACACTTGCAGATCTTGGGGACGCCCCCTCCTCCATGGGGACACTCGAAGCACAGCCTGGATACCATGGACACCCCCACCTCTCCCCTAGGCACTGTGGACACCCTGAGGACTCCCCCCAGGTGCCCCAGAGCTCTTGGACACTGTGGGGGCACAGAGGTGTTTGGGCCACCCCTCCCAGCTCCCACCTGTGAAATCATGCCACCCTGGAAAGACTGGAGAACCCCCAGGACACTGAGAACACACTGGGGACCCTCCCCAAGGCACCCTGAAAACCCTGGGAATTGTGAAGGAGTCGGGATATGGAGGAGGATCACCTCTGAAGCCCCCAGGAATGCCATGGGTGCCCCCTCAAGGACCCCAGGAACCCCCCCTCAGCACCTTGAGGTGTTGGGGGGCACCTCCTGGGCACTGTGGAGACCATGTAGGTCGGGGGTCCTTGTCCCTCCTCCAGCATCCAGAAGCCATGGTGACCTCCAGCGAGCCCAGGTACTTCGGGGCCCCCCTGCCCAGGGCCCCCTGCACTCCCCTGGGGCAAGTGCCAGACAGGCCCGCCCCCCCCCATTCTCCTTCTCTGCAGGGTGTGTGTGCACCCCAAAATGGGGAGAAGTGGGGGGCCCCCCCCCCTTTTAGGGGTGTCCTGGCCCCGCAGGGGCAAGGTTGGCTTGGGTTGTAGACCCCACAGGGGTCTTCTGGGACCGAGCTGCCCTCCAGGGGCACCGGGAGGGGTGGGGTGGAAAATGGGGGGAGCCCCTCCCCCTGTTCAACGAAACCCCGCCCATGCGAAGACACGCCCCTCGGAGACCACACCCCCAGCTCAAAGGCCACGTCCCCTCCCCCGCAGCCCTAGCCCGCGGTGGCGCCCTTTGGCGGTGGCCGGACCACGTGGAGCGGCGCCCGGGATACGCAGGTTCAAGCCCCAACTCTGGCTGCTGCCGCTGGGAGGGTCGTGTCCTGCCCCTCCCCCCACCCCCCCATTCGGTTTATTTTGTCCCCAGGCTAGTGCCAAGTGGGGGATGTGCTCTGCTCCCCCTCCGGTCCAGGAGTCCGGGGTGGGGGGTGTCTGCTCTCTCTCCTCTTTTTTTTCCATTGGTGTCTTTTTACTGAAGGGGGAAATTTTTTGGGGAGAAAGAACAAAAAACCCCCAACGAATAATAACAATAATGGTAGCGCTAAATGGTAGCGAGGAGAGAAACCGACACAGTGAGCGGTGACTCCTCCGGAGTGACAGACACATACCCATCTATTTTTATAAGAGAAGAAAAAAAAATTAAAAAAAAAAAAAAATCCCCTGAACTCCCCCCCAAAACCTGCCCCTGTGGGGGGCGGGGGGAGGGAAGTTGCAGGGGGTGGGAATCTGTTATGTGCCCTCCCACCCCCCCGTGTTGCTTGGAGGCAGGACCAGAGGTTGTGATCCCCAGGAATGGTCACAGCACTTTCTGGAGCTGGGTCAATGGCACTAAAATGCCACCAGGTTGAGACTTCCAGGGGGTCCCACTGCTTCTGAGCCTCTGGCACCCCCAAACTGGGGTGTGTGTGTGTGTGTGTATCCACACTGCCCTGTCCCCACCCTTCTCCAAACACCCCCAAAATAGGCATTTTTGCCCCAACTTCCTCAGCTTGCTGGGGCAGGTGCTTTTGCTTGGCCAGTTTGAGCATCCTGGCCAAAGAAAAGGTCAAAAAAGCCCCTGAAACTCCCAACAGGCTGCCACCTATAGCAGCCCCATCTTTATTATTATTATTATTATTATTATTATTATTATTATTATTATTATTATTATTATTATTATTGTTATTGTTATTGTTATTGTTGTTATTACTATTGCTATTATTATTAATTTTCTCTTCTCCGTCGGGATAATTTCTTGCTTTTCAGTGGTTTCAGTTCCTATTTATTTCCAATTCTTCTCTGGCTTTCCCCAGCCCTGGGACCCCTGGGGCCCTCTGCTCCTCCTGGGTTCCCTAGGACCCCCACCCATCCCAGGTCCTGCTTTTTGCGTTGCGTCGTGTTGTGCCCGTTTGCAGCTCCTTGTAGTTTTAACTTATTGTTAATGTAAATATGTATTACTCCCCCCTCCTCCCCACCTGTGTGTGTGTGTGTCCGTCCCTGGGGTAGGCAAGGGACCCAGGTGTCCAGGACTGCCCCTACCCCACCAAGCTATGACCCACCTGCCCCACCCTGGGGCGGCTTCACCCTGGGGACCCCCATCCCAGGGACCCAGGCAGCCCCAGCCCCAGCAGGATGGGTGGGTTGAGGGGACCCCCAGTTCAGTAGCAATAAGAGCTGCACCCCAGGGGCCCTGCCTTGCCCCCTCCCCCCTCCATTTGTCTGAGGTGGGGGGGGGGACCCACCATGGGGAGAAAGCTCCTGAGCGTGAACAGGCCCCCCTGCGGTGGAGTGGGGCCCCTGGAGGGGATGGGCTTCTGGCCCCCACTCCCGGACTTGGCTGTTTGTACTTTTCATGGCAGAAATAAAAAAAATCTTAAAAAAAAAAATTTCAGAAATTGACATGTGTGTGGGTTGGGGGGTATGTGTGGCCCTGTGTGATGTGACCACACCCCAAAGCACAGGGCACCCCAGGGGTGACATCCTTCACTGTCCCCCTGCCAGTGGGGCCAGGGTGAGTCCTGCTGCAGCTAACTGGGGACAACGCAATACTGGGACCCTGCCAGAGCCACATGGCACAGTCACTGGGGCTGCGAGGCACACGGGGAGGCCAGCCCTCCATGCCTTTGTGGTCTTTGGCAGCAGGTGGGAGCTTTCGGTGGTTGCAGGTAAAGGATGGCTCCTTCCTGCTCCCCAGGCAGACAAGGGTGGGGAGGGGGATTTCCCACGCCTTGTCCCACTGCAAGGAGACCCCAACCCTCCCCCTGCCTGGCACCAGGAGGAGACAGTGTCCCCCCCGCCCCTTCCCAACAGTGCTGCCCTCGAATGTGCTTTATTATCCATTAACGCAGGTGCTGGGAGCATCTGCATGGAGAAAGTGGCGTCTCTGGAGGTCCTGCCACAGGAGCAGGGAGGTCCTACTAGGGTGAGCTGCAATGGATCCTGCGGGTGATGGCTGCCTGTTGTCTTCCTCTCCCAGAGGCTGGGCAGGGGACTTGTCTGTCCCTCCCTGGGGTGGTTGTGGACTGCATTTGCCTCTGATTTGCATGGGCTGCCTCCAGCCTCTCTTCTACCGGCGTGGGCAGCTGGGGACTAGTGGACACTTAGAGGCTTTAGACAGGAGCTGCTGTGGGTGAAGCTTAAGAAGCTTGGAAAAGGTGAAGCAGCTGAAGAATGGAATCACGGGGACTTGAGCTGGAAGGTGCCTCCAGCTGCAGACAAGAGACAGGCAGCCTTTCTGGGTGAGGAAGGGTCCCTCTGAGTAGTTCTCAGCAGACCGTAGCACTGATGTGCACCATAGGGTCTGTGTCTCCAAATCCATGGTATGGCCATGGGGAGAGTGCATGCGCGTGTAAATCTGTGTATCTGGGAAGCCTCATATTGAAAGAGCCATAAGACACAGCTACAGGAGGAATTTTATCAGTGTGCTTAACTGTAAATGTTGCTGTAAATGTTGCAACGAATGTATCCATGACATTGCTGAGCTGTACAATGCTGTATTGTGTAGTTTAGCTACTAAGTAGATAAGAACCAGTCAAAAACCAAGACATGAGCCAAGAGTGCTGAAACAGGGCCAGAAGAGAAGGTCACAAAAAGGCCAAGAAGAAAAGATGTAGAGGAATTGTAGAGGAATGAAGGCAGGTTAATTAACATTGAAAATATACAGCTGTGGGCTGGCTTCAGGAGCGGTGGGTTGGCTGATGTGGATAATGTGCAGCTGTGGCTGGTTCCTGCTAAGTAGTTAAACAGCCCTGAGGGGCATGGAAGAGAGCACTGGATGAAGAGAGACCTGGAAGAAGCAGAGGGAGGAGAGAGTGTGCATGTGCCCTGGATGTAGGAGTGACAAGGAGAGGCCCTGGGAGATGCAGAGAGAGGAATGGGGCCTGGGTGAGGAGAGGCTGGCTGGAAGAGGAGCCTGGAGAAGGAAGGATCCGGACACAGCAGAGGCAAGAAGCAGGGTGGACTGGCCTGAAGAGGATGAAGAAACAGCACGGATAGTAGATGAACTTCTGAAACCTTGTGGGGGACTGGTGGTTGTGCAGGGCCAAAGCGTGGGAACTACTTATTGAAGTTAGCCTGGTACGGGATGGTAAAAGCCTTGTTGCAGCCAGCTAGTTTTGATAGTGCTGCGACAGGAAGATGACAAGGAAGAGGATGAAGAAAGGATGAAGATGTCCCAAACGACCACCAGAGGACCCCCGACCTATCAGATCACACATGCGTGTAGGTATGATAAGTAGTTCATAGAACTGTAATGAATATACTAATGTTTTTTCAGGAATGTCATTAATATGTATAGATTGGCCATATAAGGATAAACAGTGAACAAAGTGTGTATGCACATTGGGCAGAACTTACCCCCTGTGCATCGAGCACCAAAAATAAAGAATGCCTGCTTTCTAACTCAAAACCAAGTATTAGAGACTTTTGTCTCTAACTTTTTTGGTATCAACACCCCTGTGTTCTCTTAGGCAGAGGACAGTCAAGCGATCAGAGCTGCAGAAGAGGAAGGGAGGGAGAGAGAAAGAAGCATGTGAACTGGAAAATTCTGTGGGCGGTGCCGAAAACAGGACCTGCGGTGAGTCCCAGGCCCTTAGGGTCATGTCCAGCATCCTGAGCTCTCCCAGCCCCTCTCTGCATCCTCCAAGCCTCCAGATCCCCACCCGCCTCTCTGCTTGTCTCTGCTCCCTGTCCCTTTCTTTTCCTTTTTTTTTTTAAATTTTTTCCCCCTTCCTTATATCTTGTCTCCCGCTCCCTGTTCCTCTTTTCTTTTTCTACCTCCATTTCTGTCCTTCAGTGAGTTGTAATTTTTCTCTTCTCCATCTTTGTCCTGATCTGTGTTGTGTCATCCTACGCCCTGCCATGCCCCCTCCCTAGTCCCTCTTGCTTGTTCCCTGTCCTCTTTATTCTCTACCTGTCTTTAAGTTGTGCTCCCCATCCCTGTATTTCTCTATCCCTCTGTCCTGCCCGTCTCTTCTTTCTCCCTCCATCCTGTTCCCTGTCAGTATTTTTAATGTCTCTTTAATTAGTCTCTTTGCATGCCACTTCGTCGCTATTTTTACTGTATTTTTCCATCTCCCTGCTTGGTTGGTTTTTTTTCATTGTCACTCTGACCTGCTCCCTGCCCCTCCCTTTCTCTGTCAATCCCTCTGTCCTTTTTCCAATCCAGTTTCGAGTCCCTTTTCCCCCTCTATCTAGTCCTGTTCCCTTTGACTGTGGTTGGTTTTTTTTCCTGAATCCCACTGCCCTGCTTCCCGTTCTCTTTTGAGCTCTCTCCTGTTGTGCTCCCCAGCAGTATCTTCTTTCTCCAGCTCTCTGCCTGTCTTCCCATCCTCTTTTTTTCATGCTGTCCCTTTGTCCTCCTCCCTGGCTTTTTCTCTTTCTGGCTTTTCCCCCACTTCTCCATGTATCAGCTTTTCTCTGTATTCTGGTGTCCTGCACCCTGTTCCTTTCTGTCTCTATCCTGCTTTCCTGGTCCCTCGATACCTCTTTCTCTATATATCCCTCTGTTCTTGGTCTTGTCCTTGTTTTTCTGTCTACCCCTCCTCCCTGCTCTGTCACTATTCTTTCTTTCTGTATATCCCACCACCCTTCCCATTCAGCTCTTTCTTGCACTTTCCTCTGACTGTTCCCGTCTGTGTGTTTTCCTCACTCCACCTTGCTGTCCTGCTCCCTTTCTTTCTGCCTTTCAGTCCCACTGTCCTGGTCCTCATCCCTCTGTTTCCCTCTCTCTCTGTCCTTACCCACCTTGTTGTCCCACCACAGCTCCCTTTTAATGATCATTTCTCCTCCATCCTATTTTCTGTCCCCCACTTGTTTTCTCTAACCCTCTGTAGGGCTCTGCATCCCTATTTCATCTTCCTCCACTACCCTTTTCCCCCTTATCTCTGTCTTTATCTGCATCACTTTCTCATACAATCTGTCTGTCCCATTCCCCTTCTGTGTCCTGTTCCCTGCCCCTTTTTCTTGCTCTCTCCCAGTGTCCTGCTCTCTGACCCTCTTTCTGTTTCTCTGTCCTTCTCCCATCACGTCTGTCTTGCACCTTCTTCCTTTTTATCTGTCACTGTCCTGCTTTCCATCCCATTGTTTCTCATTGTCTCTCCCTGTCCTGCTCCCTGCCCCTATTTTTTTACTCCATCATGCTGCTCATACCCCATTTTTTTTCTCCCTCTCTGTCCTACTTCCTGTCCTTATTTTTGTTTCTCTGTTCTTTCTCCTTTTTTTTTTTCTCTCTCTCTCCTTCTGTCCCTACTGCTTCTTACTCCAGCTCTTTCCTGTTCCCTGCCTCCCTTTTTGTCTGTTTTCCCTGTTCCTACTGCTTCTATCTCTGGCCAAATCCCTGTCCCTTTTTTCCCCTCTCTTGCCGTCACCTCTGTCCTTTCTCTTATTTTTTCTTTCTCTCTGCCCTGTTTCATGATCCATCAGTTCTTGCTATATCCCCCTATCCAGCTTGCTCTCCTTTCTTTCCCCTCTCTCTTCCTCAATATTTTTGGTTCTGTTGTCTCTCTGCGCTGCTGCTCATCAGTGGTGCGTTCTTCCAGTGCTGTCCCTCTCCCTGTCCCTTCCTCTGATGGTCACTCTGTGCTGCCTCTCCCACTGACTTTTGCTATTCCCCATCATCCCTTTTCTTCTCTCTTGTTCCTTGGTCCCTCTCCTTTATTTTGGTTACCTCCACCTCTGCTCATTGCTCTGGAGCTGGCCATTCTCTGCCTGACTGAAAAGCACTGCCTCAGAAATGGCTGCCAAGGTGTCCCAAGGTGAACACATGGGCACCGAGGCCCAGAGCAGGCTTGCTCCTGGGACTTGTGCTTGTGAATGAATAAATATTCACTATCTTTGTTGTGCTCTTTGGGCTCCAGGTCTGGTGGTGGTGTTGTGTGAGCCATGGGGATTTCTGGAGGGTGCCAGGGCCTCTGGCCAGCTTCAGTAAAGTTTGGTCAAAGCTCCGATGCTTTCTGGAAGGTACCAGCACCTCTGTCACATATTTGCAAAGCTCTGTCAGAGCTGTGGGGCTTTCTGGAGGGTGCCAGGGCCTCTGACAGGCTTTGAGGAAGTCCAGCAGAAGCCAGGTAGCCCAAGTTTTTTTTTCAGCAGTTCTATGGCTGCAAAGGGAAGATAAGAGCCATCAACAGAATTCCTTCCTGGCACCTTCTCCAGGGCAGCAGTGGCTGGATGTTCCTAAGGTGGGAGTTTGGCTCTGGTCGAGTGCGAAAGTGAAGAGACTGTGAGAAAGTGAGAAGACCCTTTTATTGGCTCAGAAAGCAGGCAGCCCATATTTTGTGGTGTCCTTCACATGGCTACCAGGGCACGGTCAGAGCTAGCAAGAGAATGCCTTTCTGGAACCTTCTTCAGGGGAGCTGTGGCTGGATGTTTCCAACATGACTTTGGGCTCCATATGAGTGTGAAAATGCAAGAACCATGAGAAAATGGAGTGACTATTTTCTTGGCTCAGAAAGATGACTGCCCAAGTTTTGTGGTGTCCCTCACATAGCTACCATGGCAGGGTGAGAGCCAGCAAAAGAATTCCTTTCTGGCACCTTCTCCCAGGGAACAGTGGCTGGATATTTCCAATGTATGAGCTGGGCTCCATTAGGTTTTGTTGCTGGCTCTCACCTTGCCCTGGTAGCCATGGAAGTAACACAACAAAACCTGGGCTACCAGCTTTCTGAGCCAATAAAAGGGTCCCCTCACTTTCTCACTCTAATGGCGTGTGACTCCTGGAGAAGGTGCCAGGAAGGAATTTTCTTGCTATCTCTCACTGTGCCCTGGTAGCTGTGTGAAGTTCATAGCAAAACTTGGGCTACTTGCTTCCTGAGATGAGAGAATTGACCTTTCACTTTACTCATACAGAGCCCAAATACACGTTGGAAATGCCCAGCCGCTGCTCCCTTGGAGAAAATTGCAATTAAAAATATGAAGAAAACCCCAAAACCAACCCCTAAAAATCCTTCCTCCCATGCCCGTGGTTTGTCCCTAAATTCCTTTCCTCAGCACCCCCTAGTCCATTGATAAAATCCATCTCCACACCCCACCCTCCCCACCCACCCCCAATCCATCCCAAAACTCCTTCCCCTTGCCTGTGGTTTGTCCTTCCCCCAAAAAGCTCCAGCCTGTACCTAAAATCCTTCCCCTTGCCCCTCTTTGGGTCCTAAATCCTTCCCTCCAAACCCCCATTCTATCCCTAAAAAAAAAATCCCTTTACGTGTCCACATGGCCCTAGTCTGTCCCTAAAGTCTTTCCCCCTGCCTGCCTGGTCAGTGCATAAAGTCTTTCCTTGATCCACTGGTGTACATCCCTAAAATCATTCCTCTTGCCTCCACCGAGTCCTTCCCTGTAAATCCTCAATACTGCTCTAAACTTTCCCCTTCTCTGCCCTAGTCTGTCCCTAAAAAGTTCTTTGACCCTCCTGAGTCATCCCTAAAACCCATCCTCCTGCCCTCCCAGTGCAGCCCCAAAATCCTTTCCCTTCCCCCACATCCATCCACAAAATCTTTCTCCCAAACTCCCAGTGCATCCCTAAAGTATCTTTCCTTGCACCTCCCCATCCATTCCTTAAACCTTCCTCAACCCTGCTGTGTCTGTCCGTGAAATCCTCCACCCCATCCCCCAATTGTGACCTTAAATTCCTTGTTCCCAGCTCCCACAGTCTGTCCCTAAAATCCTTTCCTCTCTGCCCTGGTTAATACTAAAATATTCGCCCCACCCCTGGAACATCCCTAAAAACCTTTCTCAGGCTAGGAACCTGGGAGGGGGTACAGACCCATTTGTGAGTGATAGTGATTGCTGAAGAAGAGAAAAACAAGGCTTTTAGCCCTGTGGCAGGAAGAACTTGAAGCAAAGATGGTGAAAAGGCACTGCCAATTCAGACCCCTTTAAATAAGCTGTGGGGACAGAAGGATCAGTAGTGGTTAAAGTTCCCTTTGCAATAGCAGATTTCAGCAATTGGAAACAGGCAGTGGGTGACTGTTAAGATAACCCGAACAAATGGCCCAGGCCTTTGAGATTTTGATAAAACTCCCAAACCCAGATTGTAGTGATCTAGACGCTGTGATGGGAGAAGTGTTTGATTCTGCTGATATGGATATGATCAAATGAGCCATAAGAAATAAAGTACAGGGTCAAATATCTACAGGGGTTTTACAGGGAGCAGTAGAAGATCATTTTCCCCTGGAAAAGCCTGCCTGGGACCTGAATATTCCTGTCCATAGGGCCAGGATGGAGAGCTATTGGCAATTAATTTTGTTTGGCATTAAAACTGCTATCCTGAAAGCTATAAATTGGTCTAAATTATACAAGATAAAACAAGACCAGAAGGAAAACCCTACTGACTTCCTGAATAGACTAAAAGAGGCAGCCAGAAAGTATGCGACATTGAATACAGAATCAGATGAAGGACAACAGCAATTCCTTTATTTATGGCCAAATCGTTTAAGGATATAAGAAGAAAACTACCACAGTTATAAAATGAGGATGCTCAGAATTTAGAAAAAATGTTGAATGTGGCGTGGATGAAGGGCACTTCAGGTTTAAGGGGGTTTAGGGTTTTTAGCAGGTTTAGGGAGTTTAGGTTTAAGTGGGGTTAGGGTTTAGGGTTGGGGTGGTTGGGGTTAGGCTCTTAGCGTTAGGGGTGTCTTAAGGTTAGGGTTGTTAGAATTTGGGTTGCCCTCTTAGGGTTAGGCTTCCTAGGGTTAGGTGAATTGATATCACCTAGGCTCTTTTATCTTTATGCTACTCTTTTCCAATAGCCATGATGTTTTTTTCACCTCTCAGATGGGCGAAGTGTGTGGTTGTAGAATGGTAGTGCTTGTTTTGTCTGTGGGGCACAAAAAAAGGGCATACTGGAACCCCACTGTTACAGATCTGAACGTTAAAGCTTGATCTGTTCAGGCATTCCTGCTTGGCAGCATTTAATCCTGGCCACAGAAAGGCAATTCTGAGGTCCACGCGTAGGTGATATTCAGGTCAGTTGAGTAGCTTAGTAGCAGGCTACTTCTAGATCTAACAAAAAAGAGTTAACAGAATAGTGATTTGAAAAAGTGTGTGTGAAACACCAGAATACAGTAATATTATCCAGAAATCCTGTTTTTTGCATCTCGCCTACATTCTCATTGTTTCTTCACTCCTTTCCTGTTTGCATAGGTGAAATGGATCAGCACTTCATCTGACAAGTTGTTTCTCTTCCCTTCCTCCTGAAGGGGAGGCAACTCCCTGAAACTCTTGGACTTTTCTGTTTTGGTGATACCTTGATGGAACAGATAAGAGGTAAGGAGCATTAGATGCGGGAGCTGGAGCAGTATCAGAAGACTGAAGCCTATGAAGTCTTTAGCAGGACAGCACAGGACAGACAAAAAGGCAAATGACACAGACAAGGTATTGAATGGGACAAATATATGGGCCTAGAACAACAGAAGATTCCCAGCTGGTTGTGCAGACTGACACTCATTTACAGCCTTTGATTTAAAGGCTTTTTAAAATGTGAATGCTCATCTCAGGGAGCTCATCTGTGGGCACAAGTCAGAACATTTTTCTTCCTGCAAATCAAGGTTTCATAAATGTTACATATAGCAATATACACTAGAAACCGTAATCTTCATCAGCAGTGACCAAACCATTGTTAATTGTTCGTTCTCCATTGTTCTATTATTGCTTGCTAAAGAAAATGTGTTTTGAATTAAGAAATGCAAAGTGCTGAAGCAGCTAAGTGGCAGAACCAGGCCTCGGCCCTAGCATAGCCCTAATCCAAGGCTGGTTTAAAACCCAGTCCAGTTAATCAGTGGGAGAACAGAGAAACAACAGATGATCAATTTGTGCACACAGGTGCTCTCAAATGCAGGTGTTTTTAGAAAAACTGGCATATGTGAATAGGAATTGCTTGTTCAAAGACTAAGTGCACTTGAAGGAGTGTGTGAGTTAAAGCAGGCAGAAAGAAGATCAAGATCCAAGTGTTACAGATCTGCTAATAAGTTAGAATTAATTGACTTTATTTGATTTTATAAAATCATTTGGAATAAGAAATATATTTTAGTGAAACTTGTAGTTGCACAGCAAAAGCTGCTATGAAATCCTTTGTACAGCCCTGTACCAAGGCCAGAAGAATGGGCTAGAATCATTGCTTAAAACTTAGGTAACAAATTTGGGATTTTACAGATTTCTTTGTATTTGACTAGTCTTCTGTATGTAGAAAGTGTATTGAAGTGTCAGAATATAGAATTAATGGGAACTGGGGAGAGTCAACTGGAACAACCTGTAGTTACCTGCCAAGAAACTGTGAACTTTAGTAAAAGGTAATTCTGGCAGGGGGAGATTGCGACCACTGACTCATATACCACCTACCCAAATCATACCCCAGACCCATTTCTGGACCTTTCTAACCTTTACTGTGCAGAATTGGATATGGGAGGAGACTATGTTAATGATTTTCAGGAAACACTATGATTATGCATGAATAAGTTATATATAAGATGTATGATTTTGAAACTTGGTGTGCATTGATCGTGAGGAGACTCACTCACACACCTGGCTGTCAATAAAGAAGCGTCTGCTTATCTACATCACATTGGTGTCAACAAGTTCTTCATTCTGAGATTTCAGTGACACAAGGAAGAGCCTGGAACAGAGGCAGAGACTGGAACTGAGCAGGTGAATCAACTGGGACAGTCAGGTGATGGATTCACAGAACCAACAGGACCAAGGAAACTCCTAAAAACTTCAGACATTGACTAATGATCTGGTAAGTGTATATAAGCTGTGCTGTATCGCTTGGTTCTCTGCCACTCGCTGGGGTGGTGGCCCAGCTCTGAGTCGTGACTAAAGCAAGCCCAGCGGTAACCACATCTGCGTGCATTTTTCCTTTACCAGTCAATACTGCTATAGTTGCCATTTAAATAACTGTCTGAACATCAAGTGTTACTAACAGAAACTGATGTGTGGACACATCCAATCCAACTAGTCACACTGGTGCTGGAAATCAAACTAGCCATATACTTTTTCCAGACAGCAGAAGAAATTGCTCGTTGCATGCAATGCAATTTGATCGCTTTCAAAATGCCTCTCCTGGATGAGACTGTTTGCTCCCTGCAAGTTTCTCTTACTCTCCCTTGATAATATAAGGAGCAAGAGCAACCTGTTCAGACAGAGTAATCCCAGTGGAGGCTGGCGACACAAGTAAGGCAGGAGGCCTACATGTGGTAACAGAGAATTAGATACAGAAAAGCAGGGTTTGACCTCAGACATTACATTCACCACACCACAGCCTCTGAATACAAAAAGGCTGCTAAGTGACACAACAGTAAGAACGCTATCACCTCACTTCTGTGACAACAGGAGAAGCTCTCATACCTACCCACTGTTCAGCTCTAGGCTTAGTTTAGCCTTTCAGCACAGAAAAGTTAAATCTGAGTTACAACAAATCAGCAAGTTTAGTTCATGCCAATACACAGAACTACACTATCTCCCAGAACAGAAAATAAGGACCTCACGTGTTAGAAAGACAAAGTTGGGACAGTATTACTGTTAGATTGCAAAACTACCAGAATTGTTCCTGGTTTGTATTGAAGTACAACAGTAAGTCATAACATGTAAAAAAAAGCAGAGGAGAGGTTTATGTAGCCAAGGACCACTTACTCACAAGTTGTAACTGATCAATCAACTCAAACCTATGAATCGGGTATGCATTAACACACACAAAGCAAACGTAGTAAGAAACAAGTTTAGGCTTAAGGGTCAAGTCAGTGGAGTCTTCCCTGGAGAGAGGCTCTTTAACCAGCTCATCCCATTTGTCAGCCTCCTAGGATTTAAAGATGCAACCAAAGTCAATTTTTGCCAGACCAGCTGCTTGATTTCTAGTAGGAAAAGCCTGTTCACTCAGCAGCTTTGCTCCTGAAATGCATCAATGAGTCCTCGTCCCAATTTCAGAGGGACCAGGCAAAGACTTGCCTCGCAACAGTACTGAGTATAATATATATACACACACACACACAGAGGAGCTTGTCTGATCTGCCAGTGTAATAGATTTGTGTCCTATAAACTCTTCAAGAGTTTGTGGTGTTTAAAATGCTGTGAATTCAGATGTCCCTTGTTCCCATGAATATCATAGCAGGCATATGGTGATGGAAAGGCTATGAGAGCATCCATCCAAGAATGGCAGAATAGCATCTTACAGTGTCTGTTGGCTTCTGGAGTCACACGATTGGCAGCTTTATCCAAGTGCTGTTTAAACTGCTTGTGCTCTACATCCAGCTGCTGTTCTCCTGCTACGTCCATGGCATAGATGCTCAAATCTGAAAGCAGCGAGCAAGGAAAGCGGTCTATGAACACACAAGTGTTATGGCCTGTGGCAAGCTGAGGAAATTAAAAGACAGAATCTTTCAGCCAGCAGGGTAAGAATGTGCCAAACCGGGAGAGCATATGTGGCTAGGGTCAAGTGACCAACAGGGAATAAAACACACGGTGCAGCACGCTAAATGGCCCTCCCAGGTAGGGGGTTTGGTTTGGTGTCCCAGAAGGACCGTTTTCAACTTCCAAGAAAGCATTACTCTGAAAGGTAGATGCCCTTAAGGCAAAAAGCCAAAAGCAAACCCCTCAAAGCCCAGAACCATTTTCAGGAACACAGGAGTTAAGCCTAAAATTGGTTGAAAGCTGCCTCCTACCTCTTCCCCTGCCACCTTTCCCCCTTCAACATCAGCACATTTTCTTGTGATCCCTTTTCACAAAAAGATGGAGGCCTGTGGTATCAGCTTGGTACTGAAGCACCACGATGCGTTTGCTGGCTACATGCTCTCTTAGAAGGCTGACAGCTTCTCTGCACACAACAGCTGAGGCTTCCAATCTCTCTGGCCTTCCCACACCCTGTGAAACGTGAGGAAGGCAAAGACCGGTAACATCTCGGGGAGTCAGGGGGAAGTCAAGATGCACTACATTCAGAGCCCAACGCATTACCCAAAGGAATTACCACAACAGAACAAGAGGCAGGAATGATCGGTAGACAGGCGGATAACATGCACAGCAGCAATACCCAGTCAGACTTGAAGGACTTCCAGTCACTTCATCCTGCAACTTTGTTTTGAATTTAGTTAAAAGGTAATCAGATTCTTAACGCTCATTCTGCTTTTATAACTTCTGGAGAAAGGCTAACATGTGGCATTGGCATTATAGTCAGAATTCAAGTACCAAAATCACGGCAAAGCTGTGCCTTGTCAAGCGACTTCCAAAGCAGGCTCTGGAGCCTTTCAACAAGACAGTCAAGTCTGGAGTCCCAAGGGAACTCTGTGCCAGCTCTGTCAGTGCGACTGAGCTCTCTGACAAAGTACACCGCCGTACAGAAATGTAAGTGGGTTTATACTTCAGGCTCATTTACAATCTAGAAAAATAATACCGCCCGACTGGACGCGCTGGTTTAAATGCCCAGCAGGCCTGGCTGTGTAACCACGAGGGACCACCAATTCCTCCCCAGCTGTTGACCAAGCAGCAGCGCAGCACTTCAAAGCAGCGGGCACACACAGCCTCGTGGCCCTCGGCGAGTACAAAAGTTATCCCTCCACAGTCAGCAGTCTGACTCACAAGCACAAGACATATGTACAAAAGTAACATCTAGACTGACCTTCAGTTTAGCTCCCCTTGATCTGTCAACGTACAATTCCGGATGAACCTAGGTACAAAGAAAAAACAAAAGAGCCCCGTTTCACTCGGGAACAAACCAAAAGGCCTCTTCCCCTCGGCTGCTTTGGCTCAGGAGCTGACTGTAACGACACAGGATCAGCGAGACACCTGAGCTGCTGCCTCCCAACCCTCCCCGGCAGTTAATCGCTTGCCCTTTGCAATACTTTTTAGAGAAATCAGCAGTCGGGGGCGAGAGGCGGGGATTCCACCGCCAGCTTGCTTTTCCTTCCCTTGCCCGCTCGCAGGGACGGGAAGAGGCTCCTGAGCCACCCCCCTGCGACAGCGTTACCGCAGGCCCCAAGGCAGCCTCTACGGCCCGCGGGGGCCGGCAGCCCCAGCCCGCTGCCACGGCCACGGCCAGCGGCTGGGGGAAAGACAAAGCCCCGCGCAGAGCTGCGGCGGCTGCAGCGGCTGCCCGGAGGCGGCGGGGGGGGGCGGCGGGGCGCCGCGGGCCGACCCCCCTCCTGGGCCCCGCCGCCACAAGGGAGCACCGGGGCCGCCCCGCTGGCTGCCGCTCCTCGCTTCCTCGCTGAGGTAGCGGCGCAGCTCCGAGAAAAAAAACAAAAGGCAGCCCCGTGAGCAGCCCGCTGACCACCGTCACTGCCGGGGAAACGAGAACCGCCGGCAGCCCCGCCGGGCCCGGGCCGGGCCGCCCGCCTCAGCCCGCCCGCCGCCGGCACCAGGCGCTCCCTGTCGCGGCCGAGCGCCGGCCCGCCACCTCTCCCGCAGCCGGCCGCAGCCCGACGGCCGTGCCCGGGCTCACCCACCGGTCCCCGGCCGCCCGCAGCCCGACCGCTCACCCAGCGCACCGCTGCACATCCCTGCCCAAAAGTCTTCCAGGCTCCCGGCGAAGGCCCCGCACCGCCACCACCGCTCCAGCGCGCCGCGCGGGCCGGAAATGAACCCACCTTCTGGGGCCGGCCCCGCCCCCGCCCCGCCGGCCCCGCTGGGCGACGCAGCCCGGAGCCGGCCCAGGAGGGGCTGTGGCTGCCGTTCTGCGCCTGGGCGCGCAGGGGCTCGGTGCCGCCACGGGCTCCCCTCAGCCTGCCGGCCTAGCAAGGTGACCCACCCACATCCCGCCCCGTTCCCGAGCCGGCAGGGCACCCAAAGGCCCCCCGAATCGACACCGGCCTACCGGCCTAGCAAGGGGACCTGACCCCCCCCTCCCCCCCGTACCCGAGCCGGCAGACCCCCCCGGCCCCCCGACTCGATGCCGGCCTGCCGCCTTAGCAAGGGGACTGGACCCCCCTCACCCTGAGCCATACCCGAACCGGCAGGGCCCCCAAAGGCCCTCCGACTCGACGCCAGCCTGCCAGCCTAGCAAGGGGACCGGACTGCCCCCCCCCCCCCCCCCATACCCGAGCCGGCAGGGCCCCCCAAAGGCCCCCTGACTCGATGCCGGTCTGCCAGCCTAGCAAGGGGACCCCCCCCCCCCCCGTACCCGAGTCGGCAGGGCCCCCCTGGCCCCCCAACTTGATGCCAGCCTGCCGGCCAGGCAAGGGGACCGGACCCCACCCCCGACCCCGTACCTGAGCTGGCAGGGCCCCCACTGGCCCCCCGACTCGACACCGGCCTGCCAGCCTAGCAAGGGCCCCCCCCGCCCTGTTCCCAAATTGGCAGCTCACCCAGTGTGCTGTCTCCATCACATTTCCTCTGCTTTTCTGGAGTGGTGGTGGTACAAGGAGAGAAATGGGCCGTGAGGCCTTGCGATGGCTTTAATGTGTGAAAGTATCTTGGGAGCTTGAACAGTAGCGGAATTACTTAGATGTATCCTGGAGGAAATTTGTTGGTTGGTTTGTTTTTTTAAGCGTTGCTCTGTGTGAATTACATTTTAGCAGCCAGTTGTGGGTGGTGGAAATCTGCTTGGTGAGCTTCTCCCTGTAGAGGAATGAAGGCTGTGGGTTGATTAGCATTGATAACGTGCAGCTGTGGCCTTGCCTCAGCGGCAGTGGGTTGATTGACATGGATGATGTGCAGGTGTAGCTGGTTCCACTAAGTGGTTAAATAGCCCTGTGGATTGTGGGAGGAGGGTGGGGGTGTGTCAGGTGGAGGAGGAGCAGTGTGGTCTGACCTCTGGAGGAAGGTGATACAGCACTGACAATAGAATATGACCAACAGTAAGGCCTTGTTGCAGTCTGCTAGTTTGATTGTGCTGCAACATCTCCCTAACAAAGAATTTGGGGTAGAAATGAATGATTACCTTCTGCTCTAAATGTGATACTGTTTGGGGAAGAAACATGCCTCGCTCTGACAAGTGAACAATTGGCTCTGTAGATGCCACAGTATTTACTTGTACAGGTTCTCGTGTGGCACAGATCTGCTCTTGCTGAACTCCATGGTGAAGAGGCAATTTCCCCTGTCTCAACCCTACCCCACTGAGCCCTTCTCAGAGGAGGGTTTACTTCCTCAACAGCCTCTGAGCAGTGATAATCAAGGTGCCTTGCTTCCAAGTCTTTGCCTAGCAGACTGCGTCACCACAGTCCTTGCCTTGAAGTTAACAGGATTAAGGACCTCTACAGAACCAACCAGGTGTCTGTGCGCGTTCCCCTGGACAATGAGAAGAGCAGCCTGATCAGAATTGAAGGAGACCCACAGGGGGTCCCACAGGCCAAGAAAGAGCTGCTGGAACTCGTTTCCCGTATGGTAAGTGAGTAGGATGTGATGTTTGGGAGACTGCAGGGTTTGGGCTCTCGTGTTCCCTTGTAACCTTTGGGTGCAAGTGTGTGCCCCTTGCCCACCGAGCACTTGGATCTTATGACAAGTGCAAGTTCCTCTTCACAAATGTCTTCCTCTGCTCCCTCGGGTAGCCCTTCTCTGTCAGCCTAGAGTGAATTTTGTCTAGAGAAAAGAGGGACAGTGCTGGCAAGTAAACTGTTGGGCAGTAAACCGGTAAGAAAAAATATATGGCGCTCTGGCTGAACACTCAGTGTGCGCTCTGTTCTCATCAGGAAAATGAACGCACCGCAGACCTAATCATTGAGCAGAAATTCCACCGGACCATCATTGGGCAGAAGGCTGAGCGGATCTGGGAGAAATTCCCAGAGGTAAGGCTTTTTAGGAGATGAGGAATCCAGAGGGGTTATTTCCTACATGGTTAGTAGGCCTGTCGTCACTGAAGTCATAACTTTAGTGGCTCTGTAGCGCAAGTGTCTGAGAAGATAGTTCTTTTAGCCAGAGGCTGCTAACGCGGTGCAGTAGGCAGGTATGGGGCGAGTGGGGGGGCGTAGTGTAGTGTAGTGTGTGGTGGGTGAGGGGGGGGCCTTGGTAGGCAGGCAGGTATAGGGGCGAGTGGGGGGGCGGGGTGTGGTGCAGTGTGCTGGGTGCCGGGGACGGGGCTTTGGTAGGCAGGGGTGAGGAGTGACAAGGGGGTCGCAGGGTGGTGCAGAGTGCTGGGTGCCGGGGACGGGCCTTTGGTAGTAAACAGTGAATAGAATTTGGCGACCCACATGGGACCTCCTCTGCTCGGCTGCGGGACCCATTGAGAGCGGGGACTCCCTAGGGTACCCCCGGGGATTTTCCCGGAGGGGCTCCTCATCTCATCTGGATCACTGCAGGAGCAGACAAGGACTCCATCTTACAGAGCGAAGGTACTATCTTTATTCAAATATTATATTAAAATATTGTATTAATATTATATTTTAAGCAGTACTGTTTTGGATTCTGTTCTGGAACCGGTCCATTTGTAAAGCTGTCCGTAAGGTGTAAGATAATTGTATGGTTATGCAGGATGGCGTATGCTGGGTAGCTAGCATCCCAGGTATACATCTAGTTCTGTTTTGGTACTTGTTCTGATGTTAAGAAAATATCGGAACTCTGATTCTATCCTGGTTTTGGTACCTGTTTTGGTATTTGAACCCTGATTCTGAGTTGGTATTTGAACGCTGGTTGGTTCTGTGTTGGTAGGTATTTGAACCCTGGTTGGTTCTGTGTTGGTAGGTAGGGAGGTAGTTGAACCCTGGTTGGTTCTGTGTGCGTCGGTAGGTAGCTAGGTAGGTAGGTAGGTAGTTGAACCCTGGTTGGTTCTGTGTGCGTCGGTAGGTAGCTAGGTAGGTAGGTAGGGAGTTGAACCCTGGTTGGTTCTGTGTGCGTCGGTAGGTAGCTAGGTAGGTAGGTAGGGAGTT
Organism: Falco peregrinus; assembly: GCF_023634155.1. NCBI lineage: Eukaryota > Metazoa > Chordata > Aves > Falconiformes > Falconidae > Falco > Falco peregrinus. The sequence continues at coordinate 34,708 of NW_026599550.1, read as the reverse complement.
GAACCCTGGTTGGTTCTGTGTGTGTTGGTAGGTAGCTAGGTAGGTAGGTAGGTAGTTGAACCCTGGTTGGTTCTGTGTGCGTTGGTAGGTAGCTAGGTAGGTAGGGAGGTAGTTGAACCCTGGTTGGTTCTGTGTGCATCGGTAGGTAGGTAGGCAGCTACATAGTTGAACCCTCGTTGGTGCTGTGTGCGTCGGTCGCTGGCAAGGCAGGTAGGCAGCTACGTAGTTGAACCCTCGTTGGTGCTGCGTGCTGTGGCCACTGCCAAGGTAGGCCGCCAGCGAGGGAGCCGAGACCCCGTTGGAGCTGCATGTATCGGCCAGCAGCTAGGCAGTCTGGCGGCGGGGGAGCTTAACCCCTGTTGGTGAAGCGTGCGTCAGCTGCCGGCGAGGGAGCCGAGTCCCCGTTGGTGCCGCGTGTGTTGGCCGGCGGCTAGGTAGGCTGTGGCGAGGGAGCCGAGCCCCCCTTCATGCTGCGTGCGTCGGCCGCTGGCTAGGTAGGCGGGCGGCGAGGGAGCTGAGCCCCAGTTCATGCTGTGTGCATCGGCAGGTGGCTAGGTAGGCCGGCGGCGAGGGAGCCGAGCACCCATTGGTGCTGCATGCGTTGGCCGGTGGCTAGGCGGGCTGGCGGCGAGGGAGACGAGCCCTGGTGGTGCTGCGTGCGTTGGCGGGCAGCTAGGCAGTCTGGTGGCGAGGGAGCCTAACCTCCGTTGGTGAAGCGTGCGTTGGCCGCCAGTTAGGGAGCAGAGTCCCCGTTGGTGCCGCTTGTGTCGGCCGGCGGCTAGGTAGGCCGGCAGGCAAGGGAGCCAAGCCCTTGTTGGTGCTGCGTGTATCGGCCAGCAGCTAGGCAGTCTGGCGGCGGGGGAGCCTAACCCCTGTTGGTGAAGCGTGCGTCAGCCACTGGCGAGGGAGCCGAGTCCCCGTTGGTGCCATGTGTGTCGGCCGGCGGCTAGGTAGGCTGGCAGGTGAGAGAGCTGAGCCCTTGTTGGTACTGCGTGCATTGGTTGGCGGCTAGGAATGCCGGCGGCGAGGGAGCTGAGCCCCCATTGGTGCTGCGTGTGTCAGCTGGCGGCTAGGTAGGCCGGCGGCGGGGGAGCCGAGCCCCCATTGGTGCTGCATGCGTCGGCCGGTGGCTAGGAAGACCGGTGGCGAGGGAGCTGAGCCCCCGTTGGTGCTGCATACGTCGGCTGGCGGCTAGGCAGTCCGGCGGCGAGGGAGCCGAGCCCCCATTGGAGCTGCGTGCATTGGCCAATGGCTAGGCAGGCTGGTGTTGAGGGAGCCGAGCCCCACTTTGTTCTTCATGCCTCAGCTGGTGGCGAGGGAGCCGAGCCCCCGTTGGTGCTGCGTGTGTCGGCCGGCAGCTAGGCAGTCTGGCAGCGGGGGAGCCAGCCCCCGTTGTTGAAGTGTGCGTCGGCCGGCGGCTAGGTAGGCCGGCAAGGCGAGGGAGCCGAGCCCCCGTTGGTGCTGCGTGCGTCGGCCGGCAGCTAGGCAGTCTGGCGGCGGGGGAGCCTAACCCCTGTTGGTGAAGCGTGCGTCAGCCGCCGGCGAGGGAGCCAAGTCCCCGTTGGTGGCACGTGCGTCAGCCAGCGGCTAGGTAGGCTGGTGGCGAGGAGCCGAGCCCCCATTGGAGCTGCGTGCGTCGGCCAGCAGCTAGGCAGTCTGGCGGCAGGGGAGCCTAACCCCTGTTGGTGAAGCGTGCGTCGGCCGGCAGCTAGGTAGGCCAGCAGCAAGGGAGCTGAGCCCCTGTTGGTGCTGCGTGCGTCAGCTGGCGGCAAGGAGCCGAGCCCCCGTTGGTGCAGCGTGCGTTGGCCGTCGGTGAGGGAGCTGAGCCCCTGTTGGTGCTGCGTGTGTCGGCAGGCAGCTAGGTAGGCCGGCGGTAAGGTAGTCGAGCCCCCGCTGGTGCTGCGTGCGTCAGCCGCTGGCGAGGGTGCCGAGCCTCCATTGGTGCTGCATGTGTCGGCCGGCGGCTAGGTAGGCTGGCAGCGAGGGAGCCGAGCCCCCGTTGGTGCTGCGTGCATCGGCCGGTGGCTAGGAAGGCTGGTGGCGGGGGAGCCTAACCCCCGTTGGTGTTGCGTGTGTTGGCCGGCGGCGAGGGAGCTGAGCCCTCGTTGGTGCTGCGTGCGTTGGCCGGTGGCTAGACAAACTGGCTGCGAGGGAGCCAAGCCCCCATTGGTGCTGCGTGCATCGACTGCCGGCTAGGTAGGGTTAGGG
>NW_026599549.1:0-27491 GCF_023634155.1 Falco peregrinus | reverse complement strand
AAGCTGGACCCCTCTGCACCCCGACAGGGACAGGGCTGCACCCCAATGGGGGCAGGGTCCTGTCCCCCTGCACCCCCCGGCTCACACGCACAGCTGGGTCCCCCCAGCACTGCACCCCAATTTCCTGCACCCCCCAATTCATTTGTGCCCCCCCCCAGTTGTCTGTATCCCTCCAGCCTCCCCTGCACCCCTCTACCCCAAGCACCCCAATCCCCCTGCAGCCACAGCAGGGTGCCCCCCACCCCAGGCACCCCATGGAGCCCCCCCCCAGCTCCACAGCAGCCTGAGACCCCCAGATAAGTGGGGTGGGGGCAGCAGGGACCTGGGACACACACACACACACATTCCTGTAGGGCTGGGGTTATGGGGGGTCCCTTCCTTGGGGGGGCAGGAGGGGCCCTGGGGACAAAGGGGGGGGCCCTTCCCTTCGCGGGGGGGGCATAAGGGACCCCAGGTGATGGGGGTCCTTCCTCGGCGGTGGGGGCCTCCTTGGGGGGCCCCTTCCTGAGGGGGTGCATAAGGGACCCCAGGGGCAATGGGGGGGTCCCCCCCTCGGGGTGGGGGGGTGATGGGGGGGTGTCTTCCTTGTGGGGGTCCCCTTCCTCGGGGGGGGCGAGCACAAGGGACCCCGGGGCAATGGGGGGGGTCCCCTCCTCGGGGTGGGGGGGTGCATAAGGGACCCTGGGGGGGGGTCCCCTCCTAGAGGGGGGGAGGTGAGGCACTCCGGGGGGGATGGGGGTCCCCTCCTCGGGGGGGGGGGTGCCTAAGGGACCCTGATGGGGGGTGCGTGAGGGACCCCTGGGGGTCCCCCCTCGGGGGTCCGTACCTCCGTCCTTCCCCTCCGGCTTCTTCCCGCGCGGGCGGTCGCGGCCCCTCAGGCGGGAGAAGGTCCGGCGCAGCAGCGGCTCCGCCATAGCCCCTCACCCCTCTCCGGGGGGCTCCTCACCCCGCTGGGCAGCGCCCCCGGCCCGGCCCGCCCGCCCCCGGCCCGGCGCCCACCCCCCACACACCCCCCGGGCTGCCCCGTCCCCTCAGCGCGGCGGGGCCTGGAGCGGCGGCGCCGCCATCCCGCGGCGCGAATTCCTGGGATGCCGCCGGCGGCGCTGCCGGGAGCTGTAGTCCGGAACCGCGGCACCCACCACCGGGAACGACCCCCCGGGACCGGGAGGACCCTCCCCCAGCCGGACCCTCCCCCCAGCCTTCCCCCCCGGGAACTGAGGGGGACCTCCGGGAGGTGCCTGCCCCGGGCCTGCGGCCCAGGGTGAGGGGGGGGACCTGAGGGGTCTGGGGGGTATGTAAGGGGGGTCTGAGGGGGGATTGAGGGAGATCTGAGGGGGAGTGGGGGTCTGAGGGGTATGGGGGGAGATCTGAGGGGGATTGGGGGGCTGGGGGGGGTATATAAGGGGGGGTCTGAGGGGTATGGGGGGAGATCTGAGGGGGATCGAGGGAGATCTGAGGGGGATTGGGGGGGCTGGGAGATATGTAGGAGGTCTGAGGGGGTATTGGGGGTTGGGGGGCGTATATAAGGGGGGTCTGGGGGGGATTGGGGGGCTGGGAGCTATATAAGGGGGTCTGGGGGGGGATTGGGTGTCTGGGGGAGTATATAAGGGGGCCTGAGGGGGATTGAGGGATATCTGGGGGGGGATTGGGGGGCTGGGGGGTATATAAGGGGGATGGGGGGGTATTGAGGGAGATCTGAGGGGTATCGGGGGCTGGGAGGTATGTAAGGGGGTCTGGGGGGGTATTGACGGGCTGGGGGGGGTATATAGGGGGGGGGTCAGGGAAGTATTAAAGGAGATCTCAGGGTCATTTTGGGGAGCCCTGCATTGTATCTGGGGGAGCCTGGGGAGTACTTGGGGGTCTGGGGGGCATTTAGGGAGCCTGAAAGGGTGATTGAAGGGATGATGGAGGATTGTGGGGAGCCGGGGGGTCCATGCCTCTCCCCCGGCATCCTGCATGTGGCATCATCCCCCAAACCACCACTGCTCTGCTGAAGGACCCCTAAACCAAGAGTCACACTGCACCCATCCGGCCCACACCATCAGGGGTCCCCCACCCCACGCAGCCCCCCGCCACATTGCTGGAGCAACGCCTCACTCTGCACATGCGTTTATTGCCCTGCAGGGAACCCCCACTCCGCCCCGTACCCCGAATTTTCCCTGGAGATCCATCCATGGACCCCAAATGGATGTGCTGGAGGTCGGAGCTGCATCCTGGAGTGCTGCAGGTGGGATGTGGCAAACGGAGAGGGGGCTGGGGAAGACCCCCGAAGGGTGGGGGGTGCTGTGGGGTTCTCTTGGGGTGTCCTTGCGTGCTCAGGGGTGTCCCTCGCAGGACCCAGGGGAGCTGGCTGGTGCAGGGGTAGTCATACCACTGGCCGTCCTCCCTTCACCGCCGCACAGTTCTCCTGGTGGCCACCGTTGGGCTCGTTCCTGTGCCACCAGCTGCAACGAGGAGGGGGATCAGGACATTTAGGGGGGTCCCCCCCGCTCCCCAGGCCCCCAGCCCTTGTCCCCAGCACCCACAGGGCTGTACCTGCTTTCCCGGGGTAGGATAGTCCCGTTCGCTCGCTTCCAGGTACCCCTCGACCTCCTCATCCCTGATGCCGAGCCAGGAGGAGCTTTTCAGCATCGTCTGGATGTGATCCTGGGGGGCAAAGGCAGCATTACCCCATTGCAGAGCCCCCCCACGACCCCCTGCCCACCCCCGGGGACCGTAGGGGACAGCAGGTCCTGGTGGCAGGTAGGACCCGATGCTATACCCCCCCTCAATACCCCACGCCTCCCCACTGCTGACACAAGCTCTGCCCTGGAGTGGGGGGGTTACAGGGGGAGTTTGCGGGTTTTGGGGGTTGGAGAACAGTTCAGAGGAGATTTGGGGGGTGGGGGTGGCAGGGGGAGGGCCTGTCTGGGGTTAAGGTTGGGTTATCTGTGGGTTGGGGGTCACAGTAATAAAAAATGAGGGTTAGAGTTAAAGTTTAGAGCCCTGTTGGGGGTCTGGGCTAGCTTAGGGGTAGGTCAAGTCCTATAAATAGACGTAAAATTAAGTTTAGGGTAGGGGCTAGTATTAAAATTACGGAGAATCGGATTAGCATTAGGGTTAACGTCGGGGTTACCGTTAGGGTCAGGGTTCTGGAAGGTTCAGATCAGGCTTAGGATCAGGATTTTAGGGCTCGGGATGGGGTTAGGGATAAGTTTGAGCTGGATTTGTTTCAGTATTAGGGTTACAGCTCCGTTGGGAATAGGGTTGGGGTGAATCGTAGCAATATTAGGCACTAGAGTGGAAATTCGGGGGTTAAAAGGACAGAATTTGGGTAAAGCTTTGGGTGAGGGCTCAGCAGCACCCACCCATGGGCCAAAAATGGTGTGTGGGGGCGACCCCAGACCTGGCCTAGGGTTCAGGACAGGGTTCACACGAGGCTTCCAGCCGCTCCCCCTCCCCTCAAAGCCCATCTCAGGCCCCCCAGTGTTCCCCCTCCCCATCCCCCTTCCCGGATACCTGGATCCATCCCTGCTCACCTTCTCCTCAGCACCATCCACCTCCAGGAGCTGCGTGCCCAGGACCGAGCAGAACCGCTGGGCGTTCTCCCAGGAACTTGGCGTCTTGGAGTAGAAATAGCAGGAGTTCCTGAAGTAGGTCCAGCCTTTGGAGCAAGGGGGACAGCCTGGGGAGGGGGGAACACCCAGAAAAAGAGGGGTTACCCCCTAGCTGGGGCTGCGAGACCCCCATAACGTTGGTGCAGAGAGCATCTCCCCTGGGGTTAGTGTTACAGCTGGGTTACGGTTAGAGCCCTGCTGGGGTTTGGGTTAAATCCTGTATATTTGGGGTTAGGACTGGGTTAAACTGAATCAGAATTAGGTTAAATCCTCTATATTTATAGGTTTAAATTTGTATTTATCTTATTTATTTAGGATTCTTGCCGGATTAGGGTCCCACTGGGGTTTGTGTTTGGCTTTAATCCTATATGTTTAGGGTTGCAGCTGGGTTGGGGTTAGGCCCACGCTGAATTTTGGGCTAAATTAGGATTATCTTCAGTCCTAGATATTTAGGGCTACGGCTGAGGTAGCGTTAGGACCCCACTGGGAGTAGGGCTTCGTTAGGATTAATTTAAATCCTATATATTTAGGGTTAGGGCTAGGTTAGGATTATCAGGGTTTGTGCTGGATTAGGGTTAGTTTAAATCCCACGTATTTAGGGCTACAAATTAAGGCCCTGCTGGGGTTTGGGCTAGCTTAGAGTTAGATAAAATCACATTTATTTAGGGTTTGAGCTGGGTTAAGATGCCATCGAGGTTTGACCTCAGGGTTAGGTTGTCTGCATCAGGATTATGCATATATTTAGGGTTAAGTCTGCATCAGGATTATGCCCCCGTTAGGGTTTGGGCTCGGTTAGGGTTGGGTTAAATCACCCTAAATGTAGGATTGGATTATGTTTAACACCCTGTTGCAGTCTAAGTTTAGCTTTAATTGCATCCCTGCCAGGTTAGGCCTGGATTTCAGCCAGCGCAGGGGTTAGGCAAAGCCCTAAATATTTGGGATAAAGGTGCCGGCACTGACAGGAGCGGGAACAGACGTTGTCCTGGCTCCCGTGGATCACCCAGCGGCTCCACTGGCGGTTCCCAGTGTAGAGCATCACCACTTGCTCCTGGTTGTTGCCATAATTGAAGTAGAGGTTGTAACCGGCGAGTGCCAGCAGCCCGCCGTCGCGGCATTCCCAACGCTGCAGCCGGCCGTCGGCGCGGCATGGCTCCAGCCTCACGAAGGCTCTGTTTTGCCCACGGGTCGCCGTAACGCAACGCTGGCTCTGCCAGCCCTGTAGCTGGCCCCCTTGTAGCCACTGGAACTGTTGTGCAGCCGCCTCAGGCTGGCAAGCTGTCGCTATCAGCTGGTGGCCACTAGCCGCCACGCACTTGCGGTGGTCTTCGTTGTACAGCAGGAAGGAGCGGGAGGCTGCGGAGAGGTTCCCAGTGAACCAGGGGGGACACGTGGGGGCTGGGGGACACGTCCCTGGGGATCACAGCGGTAAAGCGGGGGGGGGGGGGGGGGGGGGGCAGCGAGGGGTACACACCCACGTTGGACAGCTGCTTCTCCTTCTCTGCCTCCAGCGCTGATGTCAGGGCTGTAACTGCGGGGGGGACATGGGGACACAGGCGGGTCACCACAAGGCACAGGGTGTCCTGGAGCTGGTGCCGTGGCAGGGATGGGAGAAGGGCTGGTGTGGAAGGGTGCTGAGCACTCGGAGACCCCCACAGAGACCCCCAGCACCCCGTTAACCTTCCCTCTGTCCCCCAGTAGTGCCAGCATCGCCACCCCAGTGCTCCCCTGAGCCCCGCAGAGCCCCGCTACTCACTGCGCTGCAAACCGATGGTGAGGAAGAGGATGTTCATCAGCACCGAGACTCCCAGCACCGCAGCACCCACCAGCACCAGCTTCTTCCCGGAGCAGCACCGTGACGCTGGGGAGGGTGGGTGAGTGGTGACCGGCTCCCAGTTTGGGCAGAGCTGGGTGCCACTGGTTTTAAACACAGCGTGGGTTTTTCCTGCTGACGATGCTCTTGCCCTCGCCCACGGCGTACCTGGGTCGGGCACGTGCTTCTGGCCTGGCACGGTGCTGGTGGGGTCCAGGGGCTCGTACAGGTTCTCCTCTGTGGGGCACAGGGTGCTGCAGGCTGGGGAGGGGGGGGCACTGATGGCACTTGTGGGGGTGCCCCCCCCCTCCCAGTGCCACCATCAATCCTGGGCACTTCCCTGGAGCATGAGGGTGGGAGATTCCCCCCGGTGCCACTTCCCTGGGGACCCGGTATTGGGCACCAGGGACGAGGGTGCCACCACCCACCCTGGGATCCTCCCTTGGGCACTGGGGACAGAGCCAGGGGGTGCCCCCCCAGCATTGTGAGACCCCAAAAGGGACGGGGGACTGCTGGGCTCACCCCCACCCCATCCAGCACCCCAGGGTGCTCCCTACCTTCCCTGCCGGGCCCCAGCACCGACACTTGCCCCTGGCCAGCTTGGCTGGACTCGAGGTTGCCGTACATCGTCCCTGTGTCACCAAAGTGCTGTCCCCAAGCGAGTGTTCCCACTGATAAAGCCTGTGGGAAGCGGGTGACGGCGGGGCCGGGGGGGCCCGGATGCACCCTTACTCCGGGGGGTGGGCCTCAAAGGGGCCCCTGAGCACCCAGCAGTTCCCTCCCTGCACCCCAAAGCTTGGCGGGAGCTGGCACTGCCAGTGCCAGGCCCCACTGCGTGCTGGCAAAGACACCGCGATGTCCCTGTCACCAGGTGTCCCCATGCCCAGCCCAGCCCTGGCACCTGCCCACCCCGGGGTGGCCACACACCCACCCCAGCACCCATGGGTGAGCCGGGTGGTGCTGAGGGGGGTGCTGGGCCCCATGCTGGCTCTGGCCACGCAGGAAGAGCCGGGTGCTATCAGCACCCACCAGCCCTGGCCACAGCTCCCCGGCACCGCACCCGGTGGCACCAGGCACCCAGCGCCACTGGGCCCACACAGTGGCTCCCGTGGTGGTGCCGGCTGTCCCACCGCAGTGACAGCGAGCTGTGGCGGTGCCAGGTGTCCCCACGGGTCCCCCCAACCAGTCCCTGGCCTGGCAGGACCCCCACACCTGCCCTGTCCCCACGCGTGTCTCCACCCCCCCCACGCGTGTCCCGGGGGTCCCGCAGCCGCCAGGTGGCGCCGTCACGGTGGGAGAGGAGCCGCCGAGGGGCGGGGCTGAGCGCAACCCCCCTCCCCCCCCAGGAGCAGGGGGACACCGGGAACGGGGCAGACCGGGAATGGGAAAGCTGGGACCGGGGGGCAAGTACTGGGTGAAGCTGGTGAGGGGAGCCACGCAGTACTGCGGAGCTGGGGGAGCCAGTGCGGGAGGGGGCTGTACCGGAGGGGGGGGCGGGCAGTACCTGGGAGGAGAGGACGCAGGCCCACTTACTGGTGTGGTGATGGGTGTACTGGGCTGGGACTGGGGAGCTGGAAAGCTGCTACTGGGTGACCAGTCTGGCATGGGGAACGGCACCAGGGACTTGCCCATGAGGCCCTGTCACTGGTGACCCCGGCACCAGTACGGCCCAGCACTCATCACCGGTGTCTCAGTGTCCCTGGGGTGTCCCCAGTACCAGGGCGGGGGTCCCCCACCACCCTGGGGTCACCCTTGGGTGCTGCTGCTCCCCCTTCTCTCCTTGCACCACAGGTGGGACCCAGGACACCAGCAGCGCCAAAACTGTGCCAGGGCACTGGGACGGAATGGACACGGATGGGGGGCCGCAGCGCCAAGCTAGAGTCGGTGCCGGCAGCGCCAGCACCTCAAGGACACCTGTGGGGACACCCATGGGGGTGATTTGAGGCCACTGCACCAACACCCAGCAGATGCCACCGGTGCCAAACTGCCACCAGGCAGCCGGGACAGGGCAGGCACCGGCAGTGCCGAACCAACGCCGCGGTGTTGGGCCACAGCTGATGCTGGCAACGCCAAGTTGGGGCCACAGTGCCAGGACGAGGAGGGTGCTGGCAGCGCCAAATCGATGCCACGGTGCCAAGATGTGGCACCCACCAGCAGTGACAATCTGGGGACACAACGGCAGGACAAAGAGGCAGCGCCAAACCGATGCCGCGGTGCCAGGACCAGGCACCCACTGGCAGCGCCAAGTTAGGGACACAATGCCAGGACAAGGGGGGGTGCTGGCAGTGCCAAACCGACGCCGCGGTGCCAGGACCAGGCACCCACTGGCAGCGCCAAGTTGGGGACACAAAATAAACACCAGGACTGGGCGGATGGCACCGGCACTGATTTAGGGACACAGCACCAGGACCAGGCAGGTGCTGGCAGTGCCAAACCAATGCTGTGGTGCCAGGCTGAGGCAGCCACCAGCAGTGACAACTTGGGGACACAATGCCAAGACAAAGGGGGTGCTGGCAGTGCCAAACGTACGCCAGTGTGCCAGGACCAGGCAGCCACCAGCAGTGACAACTTGGGGACACAATGCCAAGACAAAGGGGGTGCTGGCAGTGCCAAACGTACGCCAGTGTGCCAGGACCAGGCAGCCACCAGCAGTGACAACTTGGGGACACAATGCCAAGACAAAGGGGGTGCTGGCAGTGCCAAACGTACGCCAGTGTGCCAGGACCAGGCAGCCACCAGCAGTGACAACTTGGGGACACAATGCCAGGACGAGGAAGGTGCAGTGGCACCGCGGAGCCGGACGCGTCGTGCCTTGAACGCTTTGATCCCCACAGGAAGAGCACCGCTGGGTAAATTTAAATCATAATAATAATAATTTAAAAAAAAAAAGAAAATATACAGCTGGGTTCCTTTTAAATAATAATAATTAGAAAAAAAAAAAAAAAAAAAAAGAAAATATACAGCAGTCACATCCCCTCCTCCCCAGGCCTTGGAGGGGGGATTTGGGCCAGTGCAACAGTGCAAGAGGGTGGGACATGGGGGTCTCTGGAGCCCCCCGCCTTGCCCTGGCTCAGGGATAGTGACAGGGACAAGCCAGGACGAGGGGGAAAGTGCTGTGGAAATGGGGGTCACGGTGGGGGGATGTCCTGGGGTGCGGAGGTAGCGACAGCACTCGGGCTCCTTTGGTGGTGGGGTCAGGTGTGGGGGGCCGAGGGGTCCCGGGCTTGGCGTGGGCGGTGCCGCAGGGGCTTCTCCTCTTCCTGGGGACAGAGGGGGACACATTGGGGACACTGGATGTAGCACCTGTGGGGTCAGGGCACCCTTGGGACACCCCAAACCCAAGGACACCCCATTTTAGAGGGTCTCTGTGACCACATACCCCTGTGCCTGAGGTTGGGGCACCCCCAAACCCAAGGGCACCCCATTTTGGAGGGTCTTCATGACCACATACCCCCGTGCCTGAGGTTGAGGCACCCTTGGGACCTCCCCAAACCCAAGGGCACCCCCTTTTAGAGGGTCTACACAGCTGCGGTCACTCACAGCCTCCAAGGCGCTGGTGCTGGCCCACTCGGAAGGGGCAAACGCGTCTTCCTCGCCCCGCGCTGGCTCCGGCCCCTCATCCTCGTACTCCGTGAGGTAGTCGGACTCCTCTGGGGGGGTAAAAGGGGGTGTGGGGTCAGGTCCCGTGTGTGGATCCAGCCCCGTCTTATGTGTGTCCCCGCAGCTCACCATCCGCGTAGCCGTCGGACAAGTAGGGCTTGGCGGGCTCGATGCGGGACACGATCTCCGCCAGGTCGGTGAAGCCGGCGCTGGGACACGTTAGCACCTATGGGAGGGAAAGGGGGGGACCCCCAGAAGCCCCCCCACCCATGCACGAGAAGGGTAAGGATTGAGGGGGCAGGAGGAGGGACGCGAGATGGGTAAGGGGGTGGCAGGGCATCGGGGGACAAAAACGTGATGGAAGATGGACCAAGGGGAAGGAGCAGGGTGGGGAGGGACAGGAGGCCACCACAGGGGACCAGCTGCACCAGGAGGGCTAGAAGGACACGAGGGACACAGAGGGGCCAAGGGACAAGGCAGGGTGCTGCTCCCTGAAGGTGGCTCCAGGGCCAGGGAAATAAAACCCCTTCAAATCAAGGTGCCAGGGCCAGGATGTCCCATCCCAAGATGTCCCAGGGCAAGTATGCCCAGGTGGCCACGGCCACCCGTGAGCCCCAGTGCCACCCCCTGCTCACGTCCATGCGTTTGCTCTCGTAGAAGTCAGCCGCACGCCGGTCCTTCACCATCTCCTCAATGACGTCGCCCCGACTCCAGCCGTCAAAGACCACCTTGCCATGCTGGTACCCCACGTCCTGCAGGGAGAGCAGCTGCGGCACATCGGTGGCCCGGGCACCCCCAGCGATGGTGGGGAGCCCCAAATGATGACCTAGGTACCCTGAACAATGGCCCAAGCAGCCCAAATGATGACCAGGGATGGCAACTGATGGCCCAAGCACCTCAAATGATGGCTCAGGCACGCCCAGATGATGGTCCAGGCACTCCAGTAATGGTCAGGGCACCCAACTGATGGCTGAGGCACCCATCAATGGCTGGGACACCCAGCTGAAGGACCAGAGAACCCACAAATGGGGGGGGGGGGGGCACCCACTCAGTTGCTGGTTGACCCCACCTGATGGCCAAAAGACCCTACTGATGGCCTGGACACTCAACTGATGGCAACGGCACCCCAACCCCCAGCTGGGGCAACCCAACCCTCATCTGGGGCACCCCATTAGTGGCCGGGACACCCAACAGATGGCTGGAGAACCCAGCCCATGGCTTGTGGACCTCATTAATGGCCTGAGGCTCCCTAAATGATGGCGCAGGCCACCCCACCGGGCTCCTCGTCCCTCAACTCACATAGATCTCGTCGAACTTCCCAAAATCCATGGTCTTGAAGCGGTCGATGGGGGGACGGATGTACTCGCAGTAGGAGCTGGACTTCACCACCTCCAGCTGCCGCACACAGGACACGTAGGCCAGGCGGGACTGGATCTCGGCCATGTCGGGCACCTGTGAGGATGAGGTGCTCAGCACCCTGCCTGCACCATCTCAGCATCCCCCTGCGTCCCACCGCTCCTCACCTTGACTTTTTCAGCCCAGGGGTTGAGACGTTTCCAGAGAAGCCACCACCCAGACAGGCTGTCCCCGTAGTTGCACAGGTCCGTCTCATCCTGGCTGCCCACGTCGATAGCGATCACTGTCTTGGCACCCATGTTGCGGGCGATGTCGGCTGTGGGGTGGGGAAGGAAGAAACTGGGTTGGCCGCTCCCCCAGCTCTGAGCCTGTGGGGCAAGTGGAGCCAGGAAATGGGGCTGGGGGATTGTTCCCGAGCCCGGGCTGGGTGGCAAAGCCATGCTGGGGCTTGTGGTGGGGTGAACAGCGTCCCACGGGTGCTGGAACTGGGGGCAGGAGACGCTGGTGGGCAGCAGAGCAGTGATGCAACTGTGTGCATGTGCAACGGGGGGGGCACAGGCAAGTTGCAGCATCTGGGGTGGGATGTGAAGTAGCACGGAGATGCCCCAGGACAACGTTTGGTGGTGAGGACACCAGGAGATGATGCCAGGTGGATAGAGACAGCTTGCACATGGAGGAGGACAGAGATGCTCCAGGAGGGCACCTGGTGCTGAAGACTCCAAAAGATGATGCAAGACGGAGGGAAGTAGATTGAAGATGGAGGAGGATGGAGATGCCCCAGGACAATGTCCGGTGGTGGGGACACCAGGAGATGATGCCAGGTGGATGGAGATGGAGACAGCTTGCACATGGAGGAGGATGGAGATGCCCCAGGACGACATCTGGTGGTGAGGACACCAGGAGACAATGCCAGGTGGAGACAGTTTGCACATGGAGGAGGACAGAGATGCTCCAGGAGAGCACCTGGTGCTGAAGACTCCTAAAGATGATGCAAGACGGAGGGAGGTAGATTGGAGATGAAGGGAGATGAAGATGTTGCAAGAGGGAACCCAGTGTTGACACCATCAAGGGACAATGACACAGGAGGGAGGAAGGTGGCTTCAAAATGAAGGAGGACAAAGATGCCACAGGAGGGCACCCAGTACCACAGACACTGAAACACAGTGCAGGGTGGAGAAAGGTCGCTCGAATGTGAAGGAGGATGAAGATGTCCTGGGAGGGGACACTGCACCGAGGACACCAGGAGTGACGCAGAATGGAGGGAGGACGCTGGCACACAGAAGAGCAGGGAGATGTTATGGGGAGGTAGCTGGCATCAAGGATACCAAGAGATGGGTTGGGATGGAGGGAGGTGCCTGGTGTCAAAGACACCACGAGATAACGTAAGATGACGGGAGGTGGCTTGCACATCAACGAGGGTGGAGATGCCCCAGGAGGCAATCCAAGGCACCAAGAGCTGGTACGAGACAGGTGGAGATGTCTTGCAGGTGAAGGAGGATGGAGAGACCCAAGGAGGGCACCTGGAGCTGAAAACATCAAGAGAAGATGACGCAAGGTGGATGAAGGTGGCTTGCGCGTGATGAAGCATGAAGATGCCCCAGGAGGGCACACGATGCTGAGGTCACTGAAGATGGTGCAGGATGGAGGGAGGTGGCCGGTACCTGCAGGAGGACAGAGATACCCTGGGAGAACACCCAGTGCCAAAAACACCAGGAGAGGATGATGCAGGATGGAGGAAGGTGGTTGGCGTATAAGGAGCATGAGGATGCTCTGGGAGGGCACCCAGTGCCAAAGACACCAAAGGACATTTTTTTTGCATGTACAGAAGGATGAAGATGATCTGGGAAACCACCTGGCACTGGTGGCACCAAGAGATGATGCAAGACCCTGACTTTTTTGGCCCCTGAAGGAGGATGTAGATGCCGTGAAAGGATGCCCAGCACTGAAGACATCACAAGATGAGACAAGATGAAGCAATGTACCTTGCACATGAAGGAATACGAAGACACGTGAAGATGCCCTGGAAAACCACCTGATACGGAGGACACGAAGGGATGGTGCAAGATGGATGCGTGTTTTTTTGCACGTGAAAGATGAAGATGCCTTGAGAGGATGAAACCCAACAAAGATGACACCAAGAAGATGCAACACAAAGCCAAGATGTCCTAAATCCAACCTCAACATCTCAGGCCATGGAGAACCCATCTTGTGGTGGCGAGGCAGCCCCCACTGCCCCCGGGGCCGGCCCTGGCGCTGCGTCATCTGCCGCCCCCGTTGAGCGGTGACGGTGCTGAGCTGCTACTTGCCTGGCAGGTTGTTGATGTAACCACCGTCCATCAGTAAGTTGCCATCCTTGGGGTCGCAGAGTGGCGGTAGGTACCCAGAAAGGGTCATGCTGGCTCGCACGTACCGCCAGAGCGAGCCTGCACCGGCAGGAACAAACGCAATGAGCACAGCCCACGGGAGACCACCCCCCCGGGGGGCTGCCCCTCGCCCCTGCCCGTGCCCAGGGACGTCTGCGCCCCATAGGTACCCCCATAGGCACCTATGGGTGGCAGAGGAACCCATCGCACGCCCTGCTGGCTCAACGCGGGATGGGATGTGGTTTTGAGGTGGGAGGGGGTGGGTTTATTGTTTTGGGGTTTTTTTGGGGGGTGGGGGGACCCCCGGCGGGCGAGATGCTGACCTGGGACATTGTTAACATAGCAGCCGTCCACAAGCCAGTGGCTGTCCTTGGGGTCGCAGAGCGGAGGCAGGTAGGGGGTATAAGAGGCACTGGCTCGGACGTAACGCCAAAGGCTGCCTGCCGGAGGGAGAGGACACGGTCACGGCCACGGGGGCCACGGGGGGAGGTGACCGAGGGTGTCAGCACTGCACTGGAGGGACATTGGTAGCCCCACAACCGAGCCGCCGAGAATGGGCAAGGATGGATGGGGTGAGATGCTCGCCGTGAGGGTTAGGGGCGGTGAGCAGGGATTAGTTGGCGTTAGAGGCTGGAGGAAGAGGCAGAGCGAGAGCCAGGCTGCTAACGAGCCACCACGGGTGCCGCGCGGACGGCTCAATGTCCCAGGTGAGCTCCAACACCAGGCAAGGAGGAGGGGCAGCCACCACAATGTCCCCACCACCACCGCCACCTCCCCACCACCACAGCATCCCCACCGCCGTGCCGTCCCCACCACCGCCACGTCCCCACCACCGCAGCATCTTCACCGCCATGCCATCCCCACCACCACCGTGCTGTCCCCAGCACTGCCCTGTGCTCCACCACATGCCATGAGTGCGGGTTACTGGGGTTAGTGGTGAGCAGGTGTGTTAGAGAGGACGTGCATGTGCAAGGCATCAGGGTGCGGCTCCGCACCCAGATTCTGCCCCCAGCCCCACCCAGGACGTGGGGCACCTCCAGATCCCCACGGAGTGTGGAGCCTGGTGAGGTCACTGGCGCCAGATGGCTCCGGGAAGCCACCACCGCCTGGCCCCACCACGAGTCCTCCAACGCCCTTTCCTTGCCATGCCAGGACGCATCGTCCCCTTGGCACATGCCAAACCTTCCCCCATGGGGCAGCGACACCATTTTGGGGTGCCAGTGAGGAGGGTCCCCACCAAGGGGGACGTGGTGGTACCACAAAGCTTCCCCGGCTCCCCAGGGAGCTCTTACCATCCGTGTGCACCCGCATGGCCGAGGCCGTGATGTCTGTCGTGACATTGAAGTAGGGCAGCCACAGGTCCTGTGGGGACAAGACAAGGTGGGTGACACTGTGGGGACGCTAGGGGGTGGGTGGGGAGCTGGCCAGAACCCTCGTCATGGCAGGGTGAAGTCCTGGGGGGTTCATGCAACGCACCTCTATCTGCTTGTCCTGGAACACCTTGTTGATGCTGGCGTTGAAGGCTGAGCCCGAAAACATGGAGGTGATGGGGTAGGTGAGGTCCAGGACAGTCTCGAACACTGAATTCATGCACTGGAGGAGGAGGAGGAGGAAGAAGAGAATGAAGAAGAAGGAGAGAAAGGAGGAGGAGCATTAAGAACAGTAAGAGAAGGAGAAGGAGGAAAAAGAATGAAGGAGGAGTAGGAAGAAGGAGGAGAAAAAAAAAAGGAAAGAGGAGAAACAACAGCAGAAGGTGGAGGAGGAGGAAGAAGAGGAAAAAAGGAGGAGGAAGAAGGAGAAAGAGGATTAAGAAGGAGGAGGAGGAGCAGTAAGAGAAGGAGGAAGAGGAAGGAGGAAGAAGGAGAAAGGATGAAGAAGAGGAGGAGGAGCAGTAAGAACAATAAGAGAAGGAGGAGGAGGAAGCAGGAGGAAAGAGGAGAAAGAAAAAGAGGAGAAACAGCAGTAGAAGAAAAAGAAGGTGAAGGAGGAGGAAGAAAGGAGAAAAAAGGAGGAGGAGGAAGAAGGAGAGGAGGAAGAAGGAGAGAAGGAAGAGGAGGAGCAGTAAGAACAGTAAGAGGCATAGAAGGAGAAGGAGGAGGAGGAGGAAGAAGAAGAATGAGGAGGAAGGAGAGAAGGAGGAGGAGAAGCAGTAAGAACAGTAAGGCAGAGAAGGAGAAGGAGGAAGAAGAAGGAGGAAGGAGGAGAAAGAAAAAGGAGAAACAAACAGCAGCAGAAGAAAAAGAGAAGGTGGAGGAGGAGGAAGAAAGAGGAGTGAAAAAGGAGAAGGAGGAAGAGGAGGAGGAGTAACAAGAAGGAGGAAGGAACAAGGTGAAGGAGGAAGAGAGAACGTGAAGGGGGAAGAAGGAGATACTTCAGGAACAGCCCAGGCAGGGCTGGCCACAGGCAAGGTGGCCCTTCACTGGGGTGGGGGAGGCGCCGCGGCACCCACCTTGGCCCACTCCCGCGCCCGCTGCTTGGTGCGCACAGCGCTGCGCTCCTCGGCGTAGAGTGCCCCAATGAAGGCGCCGATGGAGGTGCCGCCCACCATGTCGATGGGGATCCCAGACTCC
Organism: Falco peregrinus; assembly: GCF_023634155.1. Classification (NCBI taxonomy): domain Eukaryota; kingdom Metazoa; phylum Chordata; class Aves; order Falconiformes; family Falconidae; genus Falco; species Falco peregrinus. The sequence goes on along the minus strand of NW_026599549.1, from coordinate 12,196 downwards.
TCCATCGCCTTGATCACCCCAATGTGGGAGCAGCCCCTGGTGGATGGACAGACCACATAAAGGGGAGGTTGAGAGGGATAGGGACCCCCACCCTGCCAGGTCCCATCCTGCCATGGCACAGCACCCACCTGGCTCCGCCGCCCCCCAGGACGAGGGCGATGGTGTTGCCGGTGAGGACCCGCGCCAAGCGGGAGAAGTCGCTGTGCCGGTCTGCGCTCTTCTCAAACACCTTCTCGTACATCTCCCGCTGCGGGCGCCATGGACCATGGGTGAGGGCGACAGTGGTGGCCCACCGAGGGTCACCCAAGGGGGGCACGCACATACCAGTTTGGTGGGGCTACGGCGGGAGAAGACACGCCGGGGACACCTGATGTGGAGGTGACCTGAGCACCAGCTGCGCATGTTGAGCCACTCCACGGTGCGGGAGGGACTGGGACCGTCCTCGCGGTGCAGGAGAACCAGCTGCTTCAGCGCGCGCACCGCTGTGTTCTCCAGCATCTGCTCCAGCTGTAGAAGCCATCAGCCACCCAATGCGGTGTTGTCCCACTACCACCACCACCACCACCCGCCTCACCTCACCCAGCGCCGGCTCTTGGTCGCCCAACCCTACGATGAGGATGCAGTCGGCTTGACGGATGCAGCGAACGGTCCACGGCGTGAGGGTACAGTCGGTTTGGTAGAGGACAATGCGGTGGATGTCCTCCTGCTGCGCCAACCAGCCGGACAGCCGGTACTCCTGGATGCTGCCGGCACAGAGGAGTCAGCCGGTGGCACGGGGTGGGGGGCTGGGGACGTTCCTCCCAATGGGAATTACCTGTCCAGCGCCGAGGAGCCGAGACGGGCCCGGATGATGTCACTGGTGAGGAGCAGCGTGGGACCTGGGAGAGGTGGGGACATGGTCACCACTGTGCCATGGGGCTGTAGTCACCACTGTGATGTGGTCACCACCGTGGTGTGATCCCCACCATGTTGTGGGGCTCTGGTCGTCACCACACCATAGGGCTGTGGTCACCACCATGGCATGTCACCACCATGGTGTGGTCACCACCATGTTGTGGGGCTCTGGTCGTCACCATGTGATGGTTGCCAACATGCCATGTGGCTGTAGTCACCACCGTGGTGTAATCACCACCATGTTGTGGGGCTCTGGTTGTCACCATGCCATGGTTGCCAACATGCCATGGGGCTGCGGTAAACCACCGTGTTGTGGGGCTCTGGTCATCACCACACCATGGTTGCCACCATGCCATGGGGCTGTGGTCACCACCATGGTGTGGTTGCCACTGTGGTGTGGTCACCACCATGTTGTGAGGCTCTGGTTGTTACCACCCCATGGTTGCCACTATGCCATGGGGCTGTGGTCACCACCGTGGTGTGGTCACCACCATGCTGTGGGGCTCTGGTTGTCACCATGCCATGGCTGCCAACATGCCATGGGGCTGCAGTCACCACCACAGCAGAGTCACCACCGTGTTGTGGGGCTCTGGTTGTCACCACACCGTGGCTGCCACCACGCCATGGGGCTGTGGTCACCACCATCTTGTGTGGCTCTGGTCATCACCACGCCATGGTTGCCACCATGCCATGGGGCTGTGGTCACCACCACAGTGTGGTCACTGTCATACCATGGAGCTGTGACGGTCACCATGCCATGGTGCCCACCACACCATAAGACCACGGCCACCAGACTGCCACGGCCACCATGTCATGGGGCTGCAATTACCACACCAGGTCACTAGCACACCACAGGACCACGGCCACCACCGTGCCGGCACTCACCAATGGCATTGAGTGCGTGCTTGAGTTCCAGCGTGAAGGCAGCTGTGGGCACGTCGTCGCACACCGGCAGCACCGCCACTGTTGACAGGTTGCTGGTGGGGTTGGTGGGCTCAGAGCTGGAGGCCATGCCCAAGCCAGAGCCTGCACGGACAGAGGACAGGGTGGTGGTCACTTTCCACGCACTGCTCCACCGATGGCCACATGCCCTGGAGAGGGCTCCCCATCACCCCCAGTCCCTGTGGGACCTACTCGCAAAGGGCCCACGGAGCTGCTGAAGGTTCCCCAAGATCTTCTGGCTCAGGAGGTGGATGAGGCGGGTGACAACCTGCAGGGACAAGGACAGGGATGGCCACCAGACCTGGCAGCGCTTCCCAAGCTGGAGACTCATTAGCACCCCAGGCAAGTGTCCCACATGCCTTTTTGTGTGCCACCACCACAGTGGTCACCACCATGCCACGGGGCTGTGGTCACCACCGTGGTGTGGTCCCCACCATGTTGTGGGGCTCTGGTCACCACCGTGGTGTGGTCCCCACCATGTCATGGGGCTCTGGTTGTCACCACCCCATGGTTGCCACCATGCCATGGGGCTGTGGTCACCTTGGGGACCTCTGAGAGGGCCACCCCTTTAGCCCATCAGCCCTTCTCCCCCAACAGCCTTAACGACCTCATTAATTCCTTCATTTAAGCTGATTTTGACAATGTCACAGGCCACCACCTGGAGGGGACATGGGGACACGCTCCCTCCCCAGGAAGAGGGTGCAGACCCCCGGGTGGGGACCTGGTGGTACCTGGGGGTATCTGCGTTTGATGTTGTTCAAGGTGCCCTCAGGCAGCTTGGCCAGCTCTGTGTCCCGCACCGCGTGGACGGTGGTGGCACGGGGCTGCCGGGTGAGGGCTTCTACCTGGAGAAGAAGACATATCACCAAGACGTGTCGGCCAAGCGCCAAGAAGTGCCCACCCCGGCCCCACCGCAGCTCTCACCACGCCGATGAGGTCCCCGCGGCCGTACTCCCCGATGAGCTCCTTCTTGCCGCTGCCCTTCTGGATGACTGAGCGCAGGCGCCCGTTGAGCGCGATGTAGGTGCAGTCCGACTTGTCACCCTGCCTAGGGTGGGGACACACCACCGGTGGGACCCCAACCCCCGGCCACGGTGGTCCTTACCAAGCTGAGGTGGGCATCCACCCTGTGGTGCCCACCTGTAGAGCGCCCGGCCAGCTTCCACCGCCATCCAGTCGATGGCAAAGTCCATCTGGCGCACGAAGGGTGACATACGGGCAGCCACGGTGTGGGCGACGCTCAGCACCACGCTAGGCTGCTCCCGCATGATCCTACGGGTCAACAGCGGTTGAGGGACCTGGTGGTGGCCCCAGGAGATGCCACCACCAGTGTTCTTTGGAGGAATATGTTGTGGCAACCAACCCTTTGGCCCAAACCTCCGCCGCCGGCGCTGGGACTCACTCGTAGAAGTCGGATTTGGAGATCTTGAGGAAGGTGCAGTCGCGGTTTGCCTTGATGGTGAAGATGAGGGGCTCGCCAGTGAGGACTGCCAGCTGTCCCACCATCTCGCCAGGCTGCGTCAGGAAGAGGCAGACATCCTCCGCCTTGTCGATCATCCGCTGGTAGACGTGGAGGCAGCCCCACAGCACGAAGTGGAGGCTCACGTCCTGCCAAAACGACGTCCCGTCACCGGCAGGGGGTCACCTGGGACCCCCAGGCACCAGAGGTCCCACAAACACCACTTAGGTTTTCTTCTGGTCTTCTTCACAGTGTTCTCCACCCACCAGATGGTTCTGGGCATCATTCCAGCTGCCTCCCCCCAGAGGGTGGGAGTAGGAAGGGAAGCACCCAATAGAAATACAGGGCAGGGGGACTGAGATGCCCCGCCAGGTCCTTGAAACCCACACCCACCTGGTCCCCTTGACGGGCAATGACCGTCCCAGCTTTGGCGTGATGGAGCAAGACACGGTTGTTGAGGAGAGAAGGGTCCTAGAGGGAAGAACAGCATCGTGTGAGGTGATGGGGACCATTATGAGGAGAAGGGGACCACCAAGGAGACAGAGGACAACCAGGAGGCCACAGGGACCAGCACAAAGCAACAGCGACCACCAGAAGGAGACGGGAACACACCACGAGGTAACAGGGACCAAACACAAAGCCATGGGGACCCACCATAACACAACAGAGGACAACCAGGAGGAGATGGGAACCCACCACAAAGTGATGGGGCTCCACCATGAGGTAACAGAGACCCACCACGGACCAATGGGGACAACCATGAAGTGACAATTACCACCAGGAAGCCATGGAGGACCACCAGGAAGCAATGGGAACCCACCATAACACAGCAGAGGAACACCAGGAAGACACGGAGGACGACCATAATACAACAGAGGACCACCAGGAAGCAATGGGAACACACCATAACACAGAGGACCACCAGGAAGCAATGGGAACCCACCATAACACAACAGAGGACAACCAGGAGGAGATGGGAACCCACCACAAAGTGATGGGGCTCCACCATGAGGTAACAGAGACCCACCACGGACCAATGGGGACAGCCATGAAGTGACAATTACCACCAGGAAGCCATGGAGGACCACCAGGAAGCAACGGGAACCCACCATAACACAGCAGAGGAACACCAGAAAGACACGGGGGACGACCATAATACAACAGAGGACCACCAGGAAGCAATGGGAACCCACCATAACACAACAGAGGACTACCAGGAAGCCACGGGAGCCCATCAAACCACAACAGAGGACCACCAGGAAGCCACGGAGGACCACCAGGAAGCCATGGGAACCCACCACAACACAACAGAGGACAATCAGGAAGCCATGGGAACCCACCACAACACAACAGAGGACAATCAGGAAGCCATGGGAACCCACCACAACACAACAGAGGACAATCAGGAAGCCATGGGAACCCACCACAACACAACAGAGGACAATCAGGAAGCCATGGGAACCCACCACAACACAACAGAGGACCACCAGGAAGCAATGGGAACCCACCATAACACAAAAGAGCAAGAGGAAGCCACGGGAACCAACCATAACGCAACAGAGGACCATCAGGAAGCCACGGAGGACCACCAGGAAGCAATGGGAACCCACAACAACACAACAGAGGACCACCAGGAAGCAATGGGAACCCACCATAACACAACAGAGGACCGCCAGGAAGCAACGGGAACCCACCATAACACAACAGAGGACCACCAGGAAGCAATGGGAACCCACCATAACACAAAAGAGCACCAGGAAGCCACAGGAACCCACCATAAATGCAAAAGAGGACCATCAGAAAGCCACAGAAGAACACCAGGAAGCCACGGGAAGCCATCATAACCCAACAGAGGACCACCAGGAAGCCACGGGTGACCATCAGGAAGCAATGGGAACCCACCATAACACAACAGAGGACCACCAGGAAGCAATGGGAACCCACCATAACACAAAAGAGCAAGAGGAAGCCACAGGAACCCACCATAATGCAAAAGAGGACCATCGGGAAGCCATGGGTACCCACTATAACGCAACAAAGGACCACCAGGAAGCCACGGGTGACCACCAGGAAGCAATGGGAACCCACCATAACGCAACAGAGGACCATCAGAAAGCCACAGAAGAGCACCAGGAAGCAATGGGAACCCACCATTACACAACAGAGGACCACCAGGAAGCCACGGGAACCTACCACAACACAACAGAAGACCACCAGGAAGCAACGGGAACCCACCACAACACAACAGGGGAGAACCAGGAAGCCATGGGTGACCACCAGGAAGCAATGGGAACCCACCATAACGCAACAGAGGACCATCAGAAAGCCACAGAAAAGCACCAGGAGGCAATGGGAACCCACCATTACACAACACAGGACCACCAGGAGGCAACGGGAACCCACCATAACACAACAGAGGACCACCAGGAAGCAACGGGAACCCACCACAACACAACAGGGGAGAACCAGGAAGCCATGGGTGACCACCAGGAAGCAATGGGAACCCACCATAACGCAACAGAGGACCACCAGGAAGCCACGGGAACCCACCACAACACAACAGGGGAGAACCAGGAAGCCATGGGTGACCACCAGGAAGCAATGGGAACCCACCATAACGCAACAGAGGACCATCAGAAAGCCACAGAAAAGCACCAGGAGGCAATGGGAACCCACCATTACACAACACAGGACCACCAGGAGGCAACGGGAACCCACCATAACACAACAGAGGACCACCAGGAAGCAACGGGAACCCACCACAACACAACAGGGGAGAACCAGGAAGCCATGGGTGACCACCAGGAAGCAATGGGAACCCACCATAACGCAACAGAGGACCACCAGGAAGCCACGGGAACCCACCACAACACAACAGGGGAGAACCAGGAAGCCATGGGTGACCACCAGGAAGCAATGGGAACCCACCATAACGCAACAGAGGACCATCAGAAAGCCACAGAAAAGCACCAGGAGGCAATGGGAACCCACCATTACACAACACAGGACCACCAGGAGGCAACGGGAACCCACCATAACACAACAGAGGACCACCAGGAAGCAACGGGAACCCACCACAACACAACAGGGGAGAACCAGGAAGCCATGGGTGACCACCAGGAAGCAATGGGAACCCACCATAACGCAACAGAGGACCACCAGGAAGCCACGGGAACCCACCACAACACAACAGGGGAGAACCAGGAAGCCATGGGTGACCACCAGGAAGCAATGGGAACCCACCATAACGCAACAGAGGACCATCAGAAAGCCACAGAAAAGCACCAGGAGGCAATGGGAACCCACCATTACACAACACAGGACCACCAGGAGGCAACGGGAACCCACCATAACACAACAGAGGACCACCAGGAAGCAACGGGAACCCACCACAACACAACAGGGGAGAACCAGGAAGCCATGGGTGACCACCAGGAAGCAATGGGAACCCACCATAACGCAACAGAGGACCACCAGGAAGCCACGGGAACCCACCACAACACAACAGGGGAGAACCAGGAAGCCATGGGTGACCACCAGGAAGCAATGGGAACCCACCATAACGCAACAGAGGACCATCAGAAAGCCACAGAAAAGCACCAGGAGGCAATGGGAACCCACCATTACACAACACAGGACCACCAGGAGGCAACGGGAACCCACCATAACACAACAGAGGACCACCAGGAAGCAACGGGAACCCACCACAACACAACAGGGGAGAACCAGGAAGCCATGGGTGACCACCAGGAAGCAATGGGAACCCACCATAACGCAACAGAGGACCACCAGGAAGCCACGGGAACCCACCACAACACAACAGGGGAGAACCAGGAAGCCATGGGTGACCACCAGGAAGCAATGGGAACCCACCATAACGCAACAGAGGACCATCAGAAAGCCACAGAAAAGCACCAGGAGGCAATGGGAACCCACCATTACACAACACAGGACCACCAGGAGGCAACGGGAACCCACCATAACACAACAGAGGACCACCATGAAGCAACGGGAACCCACCACAACACAACAGGGGAGAACCAGGAAGCCATGGGTGACCACCAGGAAGCAATGGGAACCCACCATAACGCAACAGAGGACCACCAGGAAGCAACGGGAACCCACCACAACAGAGAGGACCACCGGGAAGCCACGACTCCCCCCTCGTGGCACCGCTCCTGCTCTCACCTCCACCTTCATGAGCTTGACCAGCTCCCGCTTGGCGGCCTCGAAGAGGGCGCTGCTCTGGCGGCCCTGGTAGGGACCGAAGGGACAGTCCCCAGGTGCCACCTCGTCCTCGCAGTCGTAGTGGTGCACCCCTGACGGCTGCTCCTCCACCGTCACCGACTTGCGCTCCTTGGGCTCGTGGGAGACGGACTGTGGGGAGGGGGGTTGGCGCCAGGACCCACCCACAGCCCCCCCCGCGTTGGGGCGGGGGGAGCGGTGCAGGGGGACGCCGTGCGGCCCGATCCGGCTTTACCCGGGAGAAGGCGGCCAAGGCGGCGGTGCTGTCCTCCTGCAGCGACACCGAGATGCGGCCGCGCTCGTAGGCCATGTCGAAGTCAGAGCGGGGACCCTTCTGGAGGCCTGGGGGGGTGGGGGAGGGGACCAGCGGGTCACTGGTGTCCAGGATGGGGATACTGGTCTGGGATGGGGATACTGGGGAAGGGGGAGCGGGGACCCTTCTGGAGGCCTGGGGGGGGTGGGGGAGGGGACCAGCGGGTCACTGGTGTCCAGGATGGGGATACTGGTCTGGGATGGGGATACTGGGGAAGGGGGGAGCGGGGACCCTTCTGGAGGCCTGGGGGGGGTGGGGGAGGGGACCAAGGGGTCACTGGTGTCCAGGATGGGGATACTGGTCTGGGATGGGGATACTGGGGAAGGGGGAGCGGGGACCCTTCTGGAGGCCTGGGGGGGGGTGGGGGAGGGGACCAGCGGGTCACTGGTGTCCAGGATGGGGATACTGGTCTGGGATGGGGATACTGGGGAAGGGGGAGCGGGGACCCTTCTGGAGGCCTCGGGGGGGTGGGGGAGGGGACCGAGGGGTCACTGGTGTCCAGGATGGGGATATTGGTCTGGGATGGGGATACTGGGGAAGGGGGGAGCGGGGACCCTTCTGGAGGCCTGGGGGGGGCGGGGGGAGGGGACCGAGGGGTCACTGGTGTCCAGGATGGGGATACTGGTCTGGGATGGGGATACTGGGGAAGGGGGAGCGGGGACCCTTCTGGAGGCCTGGGGGGGGCGGGGGAGGGGACCAGCGGGTCACTGGTGTCCAGGATGGGGATACTGGTCTGGGATGGGGATACTGGGGAAGGGGGAGCGGGGACCCTTCTGGAGGCCTGGGGGGGTGGGGGAGGGGACCGAGGGGTCACTGGTGTCCAGGATGGGGATACTGGTCTGGGATGGGGATACTGGGGAAGGGGGAGCAGGGACCCTTCTGGAGGCCTGGGGGGGGTGGGGGAGGGGACCGAGGGGTCCCTGGTGTCCAGGATGGGGATACTGGTCTGGGATGGGGATACTGGGGAAGGGGGAGCGGGGACCCTTCTGGAGGCCTGGGGGGGGTGGGGGAGGGGACCAGCGGGTCACTGGTGTCCAGGATGGGGATACTGGTCTGGGATGGGGATACTGGGGAAGGGGGAGCGGGGACCCTTCTGGAGGCCTGGGGGGGGTGGGGGAGGGGACCAGCGGGTCACTGGTGTCCAGGATGGGGATACTGGTCTGGGATGGGGATACTGGGGAAGGGGGAGCGGGGACCCTTCTGGAGGCCTGGGGGGGGTGGGGGAGGGGACCAGCGGGTCACTGGTGTCCAGGATGGGGATACTGGGTGGGGGCAGGGGGATGCACAAGCACTGGGGGAATGCAGGAGCGAGCAGGGGGACCCCTGGGGAGGGGGATGCAGGAGCTGACAGGAGATGCACCCGCAGAGTGGGAGGGGTCTACACAACCCCAGGACTCCCCCCGCCCCCCACCCGCCCTCCCCCAGGCTGGGACCCACCGGAGATGTCCACAGGCATGGAGATGCAGCGACTCAGCGGCGGCGGTGGCGCGGGGCTCTCAGGACCTCCCGCTTTCAGCCCCTCAAGCTGCAGGATGAGACCCCCCTGAGCCCCCCGTGGCGGCACTGGGGGGGGGGGAGGGGTCCCGGCACCCCCATCCCCACTCTCACCTGGGTCCCTGCCCTCATCGGGACCACCGAGCCCCCGCTTGCCGTGGCGGACGGGGCTGGTGCGGGGCGGTGTGGCCGGGTTGGGGGAAGAGGCGCAGCGGTTGCATGTCCTGCAAGGGGGGACATATGGGGGGAGGGGGGGGACATCGGGGGTGGGGGGTGGGGCACGGTCCTGACCTGTCCCCTGTGTCTCCCCCCCCCCTTTTTCACCACAAACTCACGTGGCTGAAGAGCTCGTTGGTCAACCCAAGGTAGTTGTGCAACGCCAAGAAGGTGACGCGCTGCAGGCGCACCATGATGATCTGGAGGGGGACAAGAAGCCATCAGACGTCCCTTGCCACCCCCAAGGACACCCCCCACCCCCCATCGTGTGTGTCCCCTCCCCCAGCCTCACCTGCACCACCCGCACCAAACTTTCGGGGTACTTCTCAAAGACAGCAGAGAAAGCTTCGACGGGCAACCGCAGGGATGGTGGAATCCTCTGCGGCTCGCGCACACACGGTGCGGTATGGTCGCTGGTGACCCTAGGTGACACGCCACGGCGTTGGTGGCCTTGCAGGGATGGGGAGGTCCACCCTGGTCATGGGGGGTGGGGGGGGCGGGGGTAGGTAGGGGCTGGCAAAGTCTGCTGGTGGCACCGGGCTTTTGGGTGGTTGGGCTTGGGGTGGCCACCGTTGGGCTTGGGGGTGGCCACAGCTGGGCTTGGGGGTGGCCACCATTGAGCTTCGGGGTGGCCATCCTGGTCTTGTGGATGGCCACCATTAGGCCTGGGGATGGCCACAGCTGGTCTTGGGGACGGCAATGGTCGGGCTTGGGGGTGGCCACCATTGGGCTTGGGGATGGCCATGACTGGGCTTGGGGACGGCCACCGCTGGGCTTCGGGGTGGCCATCCCGGTCTTGGGGCCCAGCAATGGTCAGGCTTGGGGGTGGCCACGGTCAGGCTTACAGATGGCCATGGGTTGGGTTTAGGGATGGCCATGGTTGGGCTTGGTAGTAGCCACGGTCGGGCTTCAGGGTGGCCACCATCGGGCCTGGGGATGGCCACGGCTGGGCCTGGGGGTGGCCACGGCTGGGCTGCAGGGGTTTGGGGACATCTATGATCAGGCTGGGGGGGGCTTGGGGACACCCAGTTAGGCTGGGGGGTGTTTGGGCATGGCCGTGGTTGGGTTGGAAGGGCTTGGGGACAGCCACAACCAGTCTGGGGCAGAGGGGGAGGGGCTTGGGGACAACCACAACCAGGCTTGGGGGGCTTGGGGACACCCCCAACAGGTCCCGAAGGGGCAGCGGGGACAGCAGTGGCAGCGGGGACAGCAGTGGCAGCAGTACCGTGATGACATCCAGGATGCTGAGCAGACTGTGCACGCTGTCCCCGGGGAACACCTCCTTCATCACCGTCTCCTTCCCATCCTGCAGAGCACCAGACCCCCTTGCTCTCTCCGTCCCCAACCCCCCTGGTGTCCCCACCCCCTCCCCGTCCCCTCCGGTGTCCCCATCGTTCCTGTACCGGTTCGGTGAGGAAGAGCTCCAACTTGCCGTCCTGCACCACATAGATGCTGGTGTCGGGTTGGCCGGGACGGAAAACGTAGTCGCCCTGTTGGCACTGCTGGAAAACCATGTGCTTGCACAGCTCCAGGAACAGCGGCTTCTCAAAGTGACCCAAGCACCCTGTGGGGACAAAGGATGGGGACAGCAGATGACACAGAGCCCCGCCGGGAGCTGCCCCCCCCCAACCCTGGTCCTCTGGAGCCCCCCAGCAGCTGGTTACCACAGCAACGGGGATGCTGAGAGAGCATCCTTCAAGGGAGTGGTCCAGCCTCTCCTGCCAAAGGGATGCCAGGGGTGGGTGCTGATGCCTGGGGCCTGATCCTGACCCCCAGGGATGGATCCTGACCCCCTGGGGCCTGAATCCTGACCCCCAGGATCCTGACTCCCAGGGATGGATCCTGACCCCCAGGGATGGATCCTGACCCCCTGCGGCCAGATGCTGACCTTGATCCCCCAGGGACCAGATCCTGACCCCCCAGGGTCCATATCCTGACCCCCAGAGATGGATCCTGACCCCAAGGGGCCGTATCCTGACCCCCAGGGATGGATCCTGACCCCCCAGGGCCAGATCCTGACCTTGATCCCCCCAGGGACCAGATCCTGACCCCCAGAGATGGATCCTGACCCCAAGAGGCCGTATCCTGACCCCCAGGGATGGATCCTGACCCCCCAGGGCCAGATCCTGACCTTGACCCCTCCCCCCGCCAGGGGCATAACCTGACCCCCCAGGGCCAGATCCTGACCTTGACACACCGCTCCCCCCCGCAGGGGCCAGATCCTGACCCCCAGGGATGGATCCTGACACACACCACACACGCACCCCGGGACAAGATCCTGACCCCCCAGGGCCAGATCCTATCCTTGACTCCCTCAGGGGCCCAGATCCTGACTCCCAGAGATGGATCCTGATCCCCAGGGGCCAGATCCTGACCCCCAGGGATGGATCCTGAGCCCCAGGGACCATATCCTGACCCCCAAGGATGGATCCTGACCCCCAGGGATGGATCCTGACACCCCGGGGCCGGATCCTGACCCAGGACCCCCCAGGGACCAGGTGCTGAGCCTCACCGGACATTTTTGAGCATGTAGAGGACCTCGGAAGGGAGGTGGGAATTGGCCACGTCGAATTCAGTCAGGTCGGCCTCCAGCACCGAGGGTGGCGGCTCCTTCAGCTGCAGCGTGGGCAGCT